>NW_021604590.1:1082693-1090884 GCF_004785775.1 Grammomys surdaster | reverse complement strand
CCTCCTCCTCCTCCTCCTCTTACTCCTTCACCTTCTCCTCATCTACCTCCTCTTCCTTCTCCTCCTCCTCCTTCCTCTCTCTCTCTCTCTCTCTCTCTCTCTCTCTCTCTCTCTCTTTTATTCTGAATATTGCCTTACATTTTGTCCTCTTGTCGCCCTGGACTTCTCAGCTGAAATAACATCTCAGTATTTTTTTACACTTGATAATCTTTTACCATGTTGAAGAACAGAAGTTAAAGGTATAAGAGAACAGGGAAGCTAGTAAGAACAAGAAAGGGAATGAAAGCATAAATATCCAGGCTAAAACAAAACAAAAGCAACCAAGCAACCAAACACTAGTCATTCTTCAGTGGAGTAATCCTTAACATGTTCCAAGGAGCAGTAAATGCATATTCTAGTGTCTTTGTTGCTTCTTTGTATCAGTGCTGGGAAATCAACCCCTTTTCTTCTTCACTATCCATCTTTATTTTCAAATACAGATTTTTTTTTTTAATTTTAAGAGATAAAAGCCATAACAAAAGCTGTTTGGCCTTCGTAGACAAATATATTTGCAAGGATGTTTTGCTGAACTTTATATTTTAGTCAAAAGTGTAGCAAGGCATCGTGGGAACAAAGCCTGTGAAATAGTATGTCTAGTTCCTAATTTTCTCATACACATTGTATGACTCACCCCCAGGATGTGATGAATTGAATTGTTGGTTAGGTCTGTCTTGTGATATAACCTTTCTGGGAAGAACAGAATTGTAAGGGCAGGATCAAGAACTATTATTTTAATTAGATCCACACAGGAAAGAGACAAATAATACATTTCTTAGTAAGCTTTACATAAAAGTCATCCCTGCAGAAGACAATGGACACAGGCACATGCTTCATGGCTACTGTCATAGAAATGACAGGAGGGTAATCATTTGCTTAAGCATTGGAGGGCAGCACAATATGCCAATCGCAAATATGCCACTTACTGTATGGATTCTTTTGAGCTGAAACAAATGACAAGCAAAGGAAGTCTTCTTTTCTCCCTCAAGTAACTAAGAGCAGCTTATAGATCTCTAAATCACAAGGATCATAGGTGAGTGGGCAGCAACACCTGCCCCAAACAGGGAATAACTGGGACACCCCAGGGACCCAGGAGCTCCCTCCCAGCCAGTGGCACAGGTTCATTCTGGTCTATGCCTGTGCCCCAGGCAGACCTTGACTGCCAGCTCTGCACCCAATCCCACAACACCCAGAGGAGGCTGGACTCCCAGGAACTCTAACACACCCAGAAACATAGGATTATAGGATCACAGGATCTCAGGAGCTTGGTTACACCAGGGTTTCAGGATCCCAGAGGCAGCCTGACTCCTAGGAGCTCTTACACCCAGGATCTCAGGATCACAGAATCACAGAGACAGGTGGACTCTGAGGAGTTCTGACACAACCAAGATAACAGGAGAGACAGGCTCCAGTCAGAGTGAGTACAGGTAGCACTAGAGATAACCAGATGGCAAAAGGCAAGCACAAGAACATAAGCAACAGAAATCAAGGTTACTTGGCATCATCAGAACCTAGTTCTCCCACCATAGCAAGTCCTGAATAACACATCACACTGGAAAAGCAAGATTTGGATTTAAAGTCACTTCTCATGATGATGATAGAGAACTTTAAGAAGGACATAAATAACTCCCTTAAAGAAATACAGGAGAACACATGAAAACAGGAAGAAGCCCTTAAAGAGGAAACACAAAAATCCCTTAAAGAATTACAAAAAACCACAACCAAATAAGTGAAAGAATTGAACAAAACCATCCAGGATCTAAAAATGGAAGTAGAAACAATAAAGAAATCAAAAAGGAAGACTACCCTGGAGATAGAAAACCTAGGAAAGAGATCAGGAGTCATAGAAGCAAGGATCACCAACAGAAAATAAGAGATAGAAGAGAGAATTTCAGGTGCAGAAGACACCATAGAAAACATTGACAGAACTGTCAAAGAAAATGCAAAATGCAAAGAGTTCCTAACCTAAAACATCCAGGAAATCCAGGAAACAATGAGAAGACCAAACCTAAGGATAATAGGTATAGAAGAGAGTGAAGATTCCCAATTTTAAGGCCCAGTAAATATCTTCAACAAAATTATAGAAACAGAAGGAACACTACACCAGTCTTTCTATGAAGCCACAATTACTCTCATACCTAAACCACCCAAAGACCCAACAAAGAAAAACCAGTCTCCTTTAAAAATATCAATGCAAAATTCAGACCTGTCTCCCTTATAAATATTGATGCAAAATTAATTGATGAAATTCTCAAAAACTGAATCCAAGAACACATCACAACAATCATCCACCATGATCAAAAAGGCTTTATCCCAGGATTGTGGATGATTCATTATAGGGAATTCATCAATGTAATACATTATATAAACAAACTCAAAAAACCCACATGATAATCTCACTGGATGCTGAGAAAGCATTTGACAAAATTCAAATAAATCACCTTCATGGTAAATGTCTTGGAAAGACCAGGAATTCAAGGCCCATACCTAAACATAGTAAAAGCAAAATACAGCAAACCAGTAGCCAACATCAAACTCAATGGAGAGAAACTGCAAACAATCCCACTAAAATTAGTGACTAGACCAGGCTGCCTGCTCTCTCCCTACTTAATCAATATAGTACTCAAAGTACTAGTCAAAGCAATTAGACAACAAAAGGAGGCCAAAGTGATATAAATTAGAAAAGAAGAAGTCAAAATATCACTACTTGCAGATGATATGATAGTATACTTAAGTGACCTGAAAACATTCACCAGAGAACTCCTAAATCTGATAAACAACTTCAGCAAAATGGCTGGATATAAGATTAACTCAAACAAATCAGTAGCCTTCCTCTACTCAATGGATAAACAGGCTGAGAAAGAAATTAGGGAAACGACACCCTTCACAAGAGTCACAGATAATATGAAATACCTTGGTGTGAATCTAACTAAGCAAATGAAAGATCTGTATGACAAGAACTTCAAATCTCTGAAGAAAGTAATCTAAGAAGATCTCAGAAGATGGAAAGATCTCCCATGCTCATGGATTGGCAGAATTAATATAATAAAAATGCCCATCTTGCCAAAAGCAATCTACAGATTCAATGTAATTCCCATCAAAATTCCAACTCAGTTCTTCATAGAGTTAGAAAGAACAATTTGCAAATTCATTTGGAATAACAAAAAACCCAGGATAGTGTGAACTATTCTCAGCAATAAAAGAACTTCTGGGGGAATCATCATTCCTGACCTCAAGCTGCAGTACAGAGAAACAGTGATAAAACAAAACAAAACAAAACAAAACTGCATGGCATTGGTACAGAGACGAGCAGGAAGAAGAATGGAATAGAACTGAAGACCCAGAAATGAACCCATACACCTATTGTCACTTGATCTTTGACAAAGGAGCTAAAACTATCCAGTGGAAAAAAGCATTTTCAAAAACTGGTGCTAGTTCAACTGGAGGTCAGCATGTAGAAGAATGCAAATTAACCCATTCTTATTTCCTTGTACAAAGCTCAAGTACAAGTAGATCAAGGACCTTCATCCATTGACAGATCAAGGACATAAAACCAGACACATTGGAACTAATAGAAGACAAAGTGGAGAAGAGCCTTGAATACATGGGCACAGGGGAAAAGTTCCTGAACAGGACACCAATGGTTTATGCTCTAAGATCAAGACTTAACAAATAGGATCTCACAATATTGCAAAGCTTCTGTAAGGCAACAGAAACTGTCAATAGGACAAAACAGCAACCAACAGATTTGGAAAAGATCTTTACCAATCCTACATCTGATAAAGGGCTCATATCCAATATATACAAAGAACTCAAGAAATTAGACTCCAGACAACCAAATAACCCTATTAAAACTGGAATACAGAGCTAAACAAAGAATTCTCAACTAAGGAAACTCAAATGGTCGTAAAGGAAACTCAAATGTCTAAAGAAATGTTCAACATTCTTAATCATCAGAGAAACGCAAATCAAAACAACCCTGAGATTCTACCTCATACCAGTCAGAATGGCTAAGGTCAAAAACTCAGGTGATAGGCAGATCCTGTTGAGGATGTGGAGAAAGTGGAACACTCTTCCATTTTTGGTGGGATCCTGGAAGTCAGTCTGGTGGTTGCTCAGAAAATTGGACATAGTATTACATGAGGACCCAGCTATACCACTCCTGGGCATATATATATCCAAAAGATGCTCCAACATATAACAAGGACACATGCTCCACTATGTTCACAGCAGCCTTAATTATAATAGTCAGAAGCTGGAAAGAACCCAGATGTCCTACAACATAGGAAAGGATACAGAAAATGTGGTACATTTACACAATGGAGTACTAGTCAGCTATTAAAAACAATGAATTCATAAAATTTTTAGTCAAATGGATGGAACTAGAAAATATCATCCTGAGTGAGATAACCCAGACACAAAAGAACACACATGATATGCCCTCAATCATAAGTGGATATTAGCCTAAATGGTCAGAATATCCAAGATACAATTCACAGACCACATGAAGCTCAGGAAGAAGGAAGATCCAAGTGTGGATGCTTCTGTCCTTTTTAGAAATGGGAACAAAATACTCACAGCAGCAAATAAGGAAACTAAGTATGGAGCAGAGACTGAAGGGAAGGCCATCCAGAGACTGTTCCAACAACTACTCAGAGCCTCTAGGGTCTAAACCTCATGGGAACACACATGGAGGGACCCATGGCTCTAGCTGTACATGTAGTGGAGGATGCCCTTGTAGGGCATCAGTGGGAGAGGAGGTTCTGGGTCCTGTGAAGGCTGGATGCCCCAGTGTGGGTGAATTCAAGGGTGGAGAGGCAGGAGTGGGTGGATGGGTGGGGGTACTCCCTCATAGAAAGCAGGAGGATGGTGGATGGGATAAGGGGTTTCTGGGCAGGGGCTAGTGAAATGAAAAAAGGGAATAACATCTGAAACATAAGTAAATAAAATATCCAATAAAAATAAAGCATAATGGAACTAGCTATTGTTGTCGAGCATTTGAGATTTTTTTGTCAACAATTTAATGTTTCCCATATTACTAGGATTCCTTATAATCCTCAAGGACAAGGTATATGTGGAACAGCTCATGGAACTTTAAAACAATATCTTTATAAAATAAAAAAGGGGAAGGTATATCCCCAAACACCACAAATTTATTTAAATTATGTTCTTTTTATGTTAAATTTTTAAAACATTTGGATGCCAACGAAATTTCTGCTGAGTGTGCATGGCACCCTTCAACAAGGCATACTTATGCCTAGGTGAAAAGGAAGGATCCAATTACTGGCATATGGCATGATCCCAATCAAGTATTTAATATGGGGAAGAGGGTATATTAGTGTTTTTTCATCAGGATGCTGAAGGAGCATGGTGTCTTCCAGAGTGATTGGTATGACATGAAGATGAGAGGACAAAGAATTTCCTGTGAGCTTGCTGAGTTCCCTGACAATGGTGACTGGGAAGCTATATTGGACATATGTTTCTGACCCACTTTTGCTTGCCTATATCCCAAATGGGACAAACTGTCTTGCCTCAAGTTTTTTGACCTTGTGGGACAGAGAATCAAAAAGAGAAATTATAATGTCTCTTGTATTTTTCTTAAATGTGACCAGTTATTCAGACTCAATCATGGACTAGTCTAGAAATCAATTCAATATTGGAAATAACAGTCTTCATTTGGAAGGCTGGTTCCAGACCTTTGCAGAGACATATTTGGAAGTTAGCTGCAGTTCTCTATGATGTTTTGTTAGCAAGAGATAAAATTGGGATTTCAAACAAGTGTTAGTGGATGTGGTAAGGCTCTTTTAATTGTCATGTTAAAATTATTTATGTGTCTTCTACAGTATTTAGTGTAAGTTGCATTGATTGTACACTTTCTAGTTGTGTTAGTGTGTTGAAACCTGGCATGTCTGTTACAGCTGGTCTAACAACCAGCTTTTGTTTTATTGCCCTGAGTACAGGACCTTGATAGTCTGAAAAAAGCTTGCAAGTACTGGAAGAAGTGAGTCAGGCTTTAAGCAGAAGCAAGAGGGTAGTGGGCTTGATTATTGCTGGCATAGCAGCTTTAATTACATTAATTGCTAGCGTCACTGCTTCTGCAATTACTTTGACACAAGAAGTTAAGACAGCTGCTTTTGATATTCATTTAGAAAAAAAATGTTACTTATGTGTTGAGTATACAAGAGGATTTAGATAGGCATTTGGAACATTGGATTGATGCTCTTTATCCTACACAAATTATTGGAAGGAGGTTCAGAGTTTAAGAGTAAGGAGCCATCTCCAGTGTCATGACACATACCAACGGAGTTCTGTTACTTCTAAAATTCACAATGGTAGTCATTATAATTAGGAAAAAGTTTAAAGACACTTGTAGGGTATTTGGCATAATTCTAAGACCTCTCTCGATGTTTTAACTTTGCATAATGAGATTATGAATTTAAAGAATGCTGCTCTGTTGAGCTTTGATGCTGCAGATACTGCTGATAAAATTATCCATGGCCTGAGGTCAGTATTTCCATTTTGGTCAAGCTTCTAGAATGGAATATATAGCTTGATCATGCTAGCCCTTTTTGTCCTGGGAATACTTTTATTCCTGCCTGTCATGTTAAAGCTTGTCTTTAACAATATCAACATATTGGCAGCCAAAGCACATGGGTTGAAACTGAAAATGGACCTCCATATAGAGTTATTAATTTAACAGGCTGGCAAGCCAAGGACACTAATATTGTGCACAGAGCCTTACCAACCTAAGACTTTTGATAATGCATATTACTTAATGGGTAAGGAAGGCATTCTTGTGGGAATGACCTAAGACAGGCTCAGTCTTGTTTATGAAATAAAAAAGGGGAAGATGTGGAGAGCTTTTGGGGCTGCTTTGCAGGAAATCTAACCTTGGCCAAGGAAAAGGAAATGGGCTTTAGGCAGGAATCTGACATTAGGCTAGAACAAAAAAGTAATTTTAGGCAGGAATCTAAATCTTGGTCTAGAAAAAGGAAGTAATTTCAGGCAGGAATTTAAATCTTAGGCTAGAACAAAGAAGTAGGCTTCAGGCTTAAAAATGACTTTGGGCTAGGACAGGGAAGTAGGCTCAGATATTTTGGTCATCCTGATAAGCCCTAAGAAACAGTGTTCACAGGAGACATCACTGGACTTTGTTTATTGCCTAGCTTATTCTTTGACTATTTGTGTTTATTGTCTTGCTTGTTCCTTGACTATTTGCATCTATTTTATTGCTAGTTCCTCAACCTAGAAGTGACTTTAATACTTGTATGTAATTAAAATGTTATAAAAACAGATTTTGGGGAAAAAGATTCCTAAATCACCCTCTACTCTGTCAGCAAGGACTGTTACTAAAGGTAGACTTTCGACCATTTAAATGCTCAGCTAAGAGACAGCACCGAGAAACCCTTTTAACAGTGTTTCTCAGTCTTCATCCACTTTGTGCAATGCTGTGTATTTGCATTTACAGTTTACAGTTCCCAGAGACTCAAGGTCCTTTGCCTTTGTCCTTGCTCTAAAAGCACTCCTTCCTGTCAGTGCTACACAAGCAAAGGATCTGCATCAGCTCTTTCAGAGTTATTGTTTACTTGAGAAACATACACATTAATAAATGTATGTGTGTTCTTTTCTTTTTTTAAATTTGTCTGTGGATCGAGGACTTGGAAAAGCCACTCCAAGCAAGCAGAGTGTTTATGTCTAAATGGTACCTGAATATGTTGTAAACGTGGGATATTGCTGTTAGTTTACTTAAGACTAACTTAGTTCAAATGATGAGCTATCTATAATTATTTAATTTTATTTAATAACAACAGATACAACAATGTCACAAGAGCTGGAAACCAAGCTATTAAGAAGAGGAAATACAGACAATTTGCAGATAAATGCACCCAGTTCTTAGAAATGTGTCATGTAATAGTTTACTTTTAGTAAGTAACATAGGGTCTGTTTTCCTCTCTCATTTAAACACACACACACACTCACACACATGCACACACATGCACACACACACACATGCACACACACACATGCACACACACATGGGCACATGCACACACACATACACACACACATGTGCACATGCACACACACATACACACACACATGCGCACATGCACACACACACATGCGCACATGCACACACACATACACACACACA
>NW_021604590.1:1043382-1082293 GCF_004785775.1 Grammomys surdaster | reverse complement strand
ATATATATGTATATGTATATGTGTGTGTGTGTGTGTGTGTGTGTGTAGTAAAATTGTGGAGTAAAATTGAGAGCCGTACAACCACACTTGAGAAGTGGTGAACTGAGTATCTAGACATGAAACCAACTAAGTAAGACAATGAATATGTTCATTTCTCCAAGTCATACTTGGCCTTTTTCTGTGTCTATTGTATATGCATATTCATGTGAAAGGGGATGGTGGTACATGCAACTGTGTACAGATATGTTTAGAGGGCAGAATACAACCTTGTATATTGCTCCTCAGGTGCCATATATCCTCTTCTGAGGCAAGATCTTTCTCTGTCCTGTAGAGTATCTTATTTATTCACATACTTGCAGAAATCTTTAGTCCGTGTTTTACTGCCCTGTCTATTAAGTTTTTAATTGAGCATTTACTGCTGTTCACATAGTCTACAGTTGAGTAGTTCATCATACTCCCAAACACATTCAGACAATAACACAGACGCTAGGTGAAGACACCGTTTAGTCAGTGGTACAATTTTGATTCCTCATTTGTGTCTTTGGAATACTAAATGTTTTCATTGTGAGGAAGGCCTATTTATCATATTTTCTTTTATTACTTATAGCTTTAGTATTATACATGAGATATTTCTGCATAACCTCAGGTCACAAGGAATTTATATGATACTTTCTAAGCTTATGGTTTTAGAATTATATTTGAGGGTGTGGTTCATTTGTGTTCATTCCTAAGCTAAATCATATGAGTTAAATTTGGTTTTTTGTTTTTTATTATTAATTGGTTATTTTATTCATTTACATTTCAAATGTTGTCCCCCTTCCTGGCCTCCCCTCTGGACACTCCCCTTCCAATTCCCCTCTTCTTCACCTCTAATTTGTAATTGCTACAAAATTAGAACAGTCTTTATCCCTTGAAGTAAATGCTTGTTTCCTTAGGTGAAACAAGTTGCTCATATCCACATGCCCCTCTATTTTAGATCATATTCTGATATATGGGTGTCATTATTCAGTATGATTTCTATGTGATACCATATAAGGTGTATCCAAAAGTCATTCTCCAGATATGAGTACTTTTCAATTCCATTCGTGATAGAGACATTGTTTTCCCAGCGTGAACAGTTAGCATTCGCTTCTCAGACCTCTATTCTTTCTAGGCTCTTTTCCCTGGTCACTCTTTGGCTGGTTTAGTTTAATACGTATGCCATGCCATTTTCAGTACTTTTGGCTTGGGGAGAGGATTATAGTCAGGTCACGTGTTGCCTTTAGCAATGTCCTTTCTGTTCATAATTTCCTTGGCTATTCAGGATGACTCAAGACTCCATTTGAATACTAGGACTGTCTATTTCATTTCATTAAGAATGATATCAAAATATTGGAAGGACCAGTATTGTCACTATTTCTCCAGTAATAGTGTAGACACTAAAGCAGTATTAACATGTCTATAAGCACAGTCTTCCTTATTGTTGTTTGTGTCTTCATTTACTTTCTATGTCCTGTAGTTTTCAAAGCATAGCTTTTCTCCTTCCTATATTAAATTCATTTCTGAGTATTGTACTGTTTGTGTAGCCTTCATCAGCAGGAATATTTTCTTGATCTCTTTGCTATGTCAATGAATAGACCTTTTTTGTATAGATTTTTTTGTGTTGTCTTTGTATTCTGAAAATTCACTGCATTTGTGTTTTGTCCTAATAGGCTTTGTAAGCTATTTATAGTTTTCTACTCAGGAGAACATGCCATTAGTAAACAATGACAATGTTTCTATTTGGATGCCCACCATATTCATCTTTGGTCATATTGTTCTGGCAAGAATGAGTTCAATAGCAGTGATGAAACTACATAATTTTGTCCTGTCCAGTTCTCAAATGAAAGGATTTCCTTTGTTGTTACCATAGAGTGCAATGTTGACTATGAACTTGTTTTTTTTATTATATTGAGGTACAGTCCTTCTATATCCTGTTTTTGTTTGGTGTTTTGTCACAGAGGGATTTTGAATATTGAAAAATGAATTGCTTGCCTTTAATGAAATAAATCAAGCATTGGTTTTGCTCTTTATTTGAATAATAAGATACATCATGTTTATTGGCTTACATATGCCCAATCATCCCTGCTCCTCTGGGGTAAATCTCAACAGATTATTGTAATCATCCTTTGAATACGCTATTGAACTCAGTTTTAGAAGGAGATTCTGCATCAAGGATACTGGACCATAGTCCCTTCCTGCTCTTTTGCTTTGGTACCAATGTAATACCTCATAAAAATAGTTTGCTATTTTTTTAAAGAATTTTTAAAAATGCCATTTGTACTATAAATGTGTGGTAGAATTCAGCAGTAATGCTGTCAGATACCAGGACTTTCTTTAGAAAAAGGCGTTTACTAATGAACTCAATGTTCTTTTTCATTATTAGTCTGTTGAGGTTTTCTGCTATATCATGATTCTTCTGCATTGGTCATTGTTATCACGATGGTAAAATAACGAGGTTTGTCTTCTAGCTATTTACTTTCAGACTTATAGGCATACTTTATATTTGTTTGTTACCAGCTATAGTGTCTCCTCTTTCACATGACTCTTCTGTCATCCTTTCCTTGGAATAGCTAAAAGTTCACCCATTAGAATTATCAATTCAAAAACCAAAAATCCAACTTTTAGTTTGTTTGATCTCTTGTGTTATTGTTCTAGTTTTTAATACTTCTTGTTTCAACTCTGACCTTTATTGTCAATTGCCTTGTGCTTAGGTTGGATTCAATTTTTTATTTTTAATTCCTTGAGGTAAAGGGGTCATGGTTTACCTGTGGTCTCTGCTCTCTTAAGAGCTTTTATTTTTTTCTATAATGTTTCTTTGAGCACTGCTTTTTTGCTAAATGGCATCAGTCTTGCTATGTTCCTTTGTCATTTTCCATTGGTCCAAAGATATTTAAAAGGTGTTTCCCTTTTGATTTTTCCATTGACTCATTAGCTAATAAGAAATTTGTCATTTAAGTCTATATATTTATGGGTTTTCAAAAATTCTTTTTGTCACTTATTTGTTGTTGTATACCAGTATTTTTTTTTAAAGAGACTTGAATTTTAATTATTTTTTTTCTGAAAAAAAAAAAACTATTCTCTCGTATATTACATCCTGATCACAGTTTCCTTTCTCTCCTTCCCCCCAGTTTTTTGCTCCATCTCCCCTCTTCTTCTGATTTACCTTCAGCTCAGCCTTCTCTCAGAAAAGAGCAGATCTCCCAGGAGCATCAATATTTTGAAACTAGGCAAGGTCTCAAATGTAGGGTTTGGGAAACCATTCCAGTTACAAAACCTTCTATCTACAGTTTGTCATGCCTTCAGAGTGTTATGGCACAATTGTAGCAGAATTGTAATCGGCGAGACCAGAGAGACTTCATCCAGCAACTAATGGGAGCTGATGATCCCCAGCCAATCATTAGGCAGAGCTCAGGGAGTCCTGTGAAGGAGTGAGGTGGGAAGAAAGGCCTGGAGGAACAAGGTCCACACAATTGCTGAGTTTTGGAATTTGCTAAAAGCTGTCCTTTGAACTCATGTATTGCCTATCCTAGAGAACAATCTGTGTGTACTTAAGAAAAATTAATAAATACCTTTTAGGTCCATTTTATCTTAACTGCTATCCCGTTTCAATGTTTCCTGCTAAAGTTTGTATCTGAATACTTTCTATTACTGAGAGTGGATATTTAAGTCCTTTCGTACTGTTATGATATAGTGTATCTTATCTGACGGGTTCTTAATATTTATCTTATACATTGAGGTGCTTCTATGTTGGGTGCATATATATTTATGTCCCTTTGACAAGTTAATACTTTTTCATCATTCAGTGTGCTTTTATTACCTTTATGGTTTGTAAATTAAAAACAGTTTTGTCTGATATAACTGCAGAAAAGAAGATAGGTCAAAAACTCTGGAGCAAAATCTACCTTATAAATAATTTTTGAAATGACAAATGTGGCTAGGGAATGTTTGCTTAGGTTTATCAGAATATTTCCTGTTAGTGTACTAAACAGATTGCTGTGGTACGCAAATAGTTTCTTACCATTAATTGGAGGATTATTTTATAAACAAAATAAAAGAATTAGACTAAACGACTAAGGAATATTTTCTAATGTTTTCATTAAGAAATTATTATGAGTCAATGTCACTTAATATTTTTAGCAGATCATAGCATCACAAGGTATTAGAATGTTAGGAGTAGCATAGCATTTGCCCTCTGGGTATTACTGTTATAACATAATGCCCAGTAGCGATCAGTTAGCTATCTGAGATCTGTATTTAAGCAATACTGTCATTTAAAATTAGAATCAAACCATTTCAAATACAGAATTCTATAAATATGAGATATCTGGAAGGCAATAGGAAAATTGTAAAGGGATATAACCCCCCTGGCTGATTGTTGCTGTTATTTGACAAAATATTTAAAAACATTTAAAATGGACTTCTCTGTACTATTTCCTATGGTTGTGTTTCTGGTCAGGAAACAGATCAGTACAGTTTAAATATGTCTGGAACCTGGGGAAGGAGAAAAAAGAAAAGACTTATTAAGATGGAATACAGCATGGGGCAGCAGAGGAGATGGGAGAGGAGGAGGAGCAGGAAAAGGAAGAGGAGGAAAAGGAGGAGGAGGAAAAGGAGGAGGAGGAAGAAAAGGATCAGGAGAAAAAGGAGGAAGAAGAGGATGAGGATGAGGAGGAGGAGGAGGAGGAGGAGGAGGAGGAGGAGGAGGAGGAGGAGTAGTGTTGGGTGCAGACAGCTGCTTGAAAGCAGATCTTATTAGAATCTTCATAACATCTGTCTTAGTCATGCTTTCTGATCTTTTCATTTCTTGTAAAGTATACACATGGATCTGGAGAGGTAATTTTAGTATGCTTTTGAAGTACAAAGAGGATGAAGTTATCAGACTCAAGAAAAGTTACCAAAAAGTGTATTTTTTGTTAAGACGAGTTCATATTAAATAACAAGTTGTTTTGTAAGTGGCAAAATTGAATCATTTCAACTTATTAATATCTTGCTTCCTTTACATTCTCTCCTAATGACTCACTGTAACAAACAAATAGAGTAATTTATCATTCACCATAAATAATAAATATTTTAATCTTGGCCTACATGATATGCCATATCACGGTGTCCATATCTGATTCATCCTGAGAAATTATTTATAGAGAATTAGGTACCTAACAGTCAAATCACTAAGAATGGCCATGGAAACAAACTATTATTCTTTTGCTCCTTAGATTCTTTTTGCTACAATACAATCTTAGCAACTATGCTTGAAGTTTTCATTTAATATTTATTTTTATTTATGTCACTATAAATGTATTTTGTTTTCAATGTTTTCTGACTTAGAATTTCAAATACCTGAATACCAGAAGAAATATTATCACATGGGTTATTTATGCAATCAAATAGGACCCTGAACATCACTTCATCTGATCAGTCCACAGACATCCAGGTAACAATTTTTTTTCCACAGAAAATAATTTTAACCTCTTATTTTCCTTAATTAAACTTGTTTGAAAGTTGAAAGCTAGCTTTCTGACTTTCTAGTAGCCTGTGGCTCAAAGTGATTAATCAATTATATCAGAAAGCACACATATGGGATAGATGTTCCGGGTGCTAAACATTAAAAATAAGCAGTATGGTACACTATAGGAAATTAGTCTCACATACAGTCCTCAAGTTGAATCCAGGTTATTTTGCTCAGATATGACAGGAGGACAACTGATAGATGAAGGAACATAGCACTCTAAGCAGTAGAAACTGTAAGAATAGATGTCATCCAGCACTCAGAAACTCTGGCTAACTGGGGCTAGGCTGAGAAGGGCTGTCTGAGATCAGGTGTGAGCCACACAAGAGGGAACCTTTAGTAGACTGCTAAGTAATTTGGAAATCTGTTAGAAAATAGATAGTAGAAAGGTGATATGGACACAGATATAGCAAATAGAATGGAATTTTAAAAATGGTGGTAATAGTCATACAGTGTGTGGGTTGTTTATATGTGAGGTTCCAGAAGCACAAACAGCACCCGGTCACATAAGGATCTGGGCTACACAAAGAAATCCTGCCTCAGACGAACAAACAAACAAACAAACAAACAAGCATACTGGGTTATAGAAGAAACCTCATTCTGACGAAGATGTTACCATCAAGTTTGGAGATTTTGAATGTTCCATAAGACCTACAAGTATGATATCCAGATGTTAGACAAAACAACAATAAATTCAGATAAAGCAAAGAACCCAACTTATACTCCCGAGCGTGGTGCAGCTGATCTCATACAGTGAACCTGTAGTGTTCTGACCCTTCTCTATTTCCTCAACTGAGTCACCAATATTTTTCCCCAGACTTTCATTTCTGTGCTGCAGAGAGGGATGCGAGTGACCTTTAGATTTCTTATGTTGTTCTCTAGTTATACAGTTGACCACTGCAAACACTCATGCAGGTTTGCCTCTCATCTTCTTTGAGGTATAAGATTATTGTATTTTATACTAAGAATGTTAAGGCCATTCTCATACTATAAACAAGTCAGACTGCTGTCTGTAGCAAGAGACAATGATCTCTATCGTAAATCTGTTCTCAGAATAAAGTAATTGTTGTTGGAAGAACTGTGTTTAAAGATGTGCAAGGAAGAAAGGTAAACTAACTATTCTAGCTTCATTATCAAAAATGTATTTAATTTACTACTATCTATTCATGTGATCTGGACAGAATTTATAATAAGGGTATTAAAAATAAAAATGTCATGGGTCTTGCTGTCACATAACTTACTTATATTTGTCTTTGGCCAAGATGTTTGACTAATACAACCTGCTAAGCTATTTCAATGATTTTACTATATATGCAGTTAAACTATTATTTATCTAAAATATGATTTTATACTTATTTAATTAGATAATCAATGAAATTAAATTAGTTTATTCAAGGATTTAGAAGACATTTGTGTTATAAAAGTAGCAATAGTGAAACTGAAAAACAAAAGGAAGAGGTGTTATAGATCAAGATGCTTTATAGATTGAAATGACATGCTAGAAAAATATATCACAGTCATTTGAATAGCTACACAGGTACTCTAAAAATACTCCTTTGTATGCAGTACCACCTACAATAAAATCCAAAATTAAAATAAAGGAAGAAAATATTTCCCTTTTCATAATAAAAATCTCAGAAACACATTAGTGAAGAATTCATTAATAAGATATTTTGAGATTTGGTATATCAACATATATTTATTAAAGAGCCATGGATGTTGGGTAAAGATCTACAGATATAAAGATCAAGTGACCTTGTTGCCATGGTACTTGTGTTGCAGTCAGAGGATGAGGGCAACAAACACCAGATCGTTATTGACTCTGTCAGGGATGATAAATGCTAACAAGGAAAGGGAGGTAGATTAGAGATGCTGAGAGTGAATGAGGGGAGATTTACATAGCTATCTAAGGAGAGAAGTGAGCGGGGATGTGGAGGGATGAAGAACCGCACTGAGAGAAGGGGAAAGACCGTTCTAGCAGAATTGGGAGTGAGAGCATCATTGCATCAAATTTTACTTGCAGATGAGACTGGTAAAGTGGAGAAGAAGTGTGATGTTATTGTCATTGAGTTTTACCATATGTATTCAATTTCTATGTGGTGAATAGATGAGTGGTCGATATGCATCTGCAAGCTAGCTGTGTGATCTTTAGTGGTCAAACTTTGGTGTCAAATTAGTCTCATCTTGATGGGTTACTGGATACAAGGAAAAACAACAAACCTCTTGATGTTTGTTAAAAACAGAGCCTGTGATTTTTCTGACTGAGTTGACATTGTTTTCTGAATTATCCAGGGTGAGGGTGGGTTGAGGGAGAAAGAACTTTTTTTTTTTAAATAAAGAGGAAAAGTAAACCTGAAAAAAAAAAAGAGATTTGCATGGCCCACATATGTAGCAGAGAATGGCCTTGTCGGGCATCAATGGGAGGAGAGGCCCTTGGTCCAATGAAGGCTGGATGCCCAGGTGTAGGGAAATGCCAGGACAGTGAGGTGGGAGGGGGTGGGTGGATGGGGGAGCACCCTCATAGAAGCAGGGGGAGGGGGATGGAATGGGGGTTTGCAGAGGGTAAACCAGAAAAGGGGATAACATTTGAAATGTAAATAAATAAATATCCAATAAAAAGTTTACCATTAGTTTCTTCTATTCCAAGCATTAACACTCCAATTTTACTTTGTCATATTGCACACACACACATACACACACAAAACCCAGGAAATATAACAAAAACAATAATTTAATAAAATATATAAATTACTATATATGTATACCTTATTGCTATATATTTGCACATATTTATAATTTTTATAAAATACTACACAATTGTGATAGAAAATTTTCAGCAATAAAAAGCATCTCATCATTCCTACCAAATGTCTGAGAATTAGTTCGATTCATTTCATAGAAATTAATGAAAAACCTTTCTGGTTAAAATGTCACAAAGTCAGAGGACGAGTTATGAAAACGGGAAAATATTTGTGTCAGCCATTTTTAATTTTTTAATTGATTGTGAGTTTTACATCATGCACCCCAGTCCTACTCACCTTCCCCCTCATATCTAGCCTTTGTCATTACAACCCCCCACAATAAATCATAAACACTACAGCAATAAAAACACAAAGCATAGAAAACACGTCATCCTGGAAGCTGTAGAATGTCACATTGTGTCCCACAGTATGTCCCTGTGTCCTCACAGTCTCACTTAAAAAATGTTCACTGCAACGAGTCATTGGTCTGGTTTGAGATTCTTGGCCTCTGTGACACCATCAGTATTGGATCCTCCCTGGAGCTCCTCCCAGCTACCCTGTTGTTTCCCTGTGTCACGGAGATCCTGCAGCTTTGGAAATGCAGGGCTGGCCCTTTTAGATGTCTCAACCATTTGTAGATGACATGGATTTTGGGATGGGACAATTCAGAGTCCTGGATCTGGGTCTGGGTTGTAGCTGAGCTGATCAACTAGCCAGCTCTCCATTTCTGCACCTTCAGGGTGAGCTCTCTAGCACATGGCTCCCAATCCCACCATCATCAACAGGAGGCAAAGTCAGCTACCCAGATCTCACGCCTTCCTGTGCCAGCTCACCAGCACCCATGCCTCCAGAGCCAGCTTCATTGTGCTGCCCACACAATTCAGGATTTTGGGTCCACTCTCCAAAGGGTTGTAGCTTCTGAGGGGCAGCCCTGCTCTCATACTCTCAAGGCTGGCTTACTCATGCCTTGCCATCAGGGACAGTTCTAGTTTATTGCCCAGGTGAGGTGCAAGGCCTGCTCTCCCATTCTCATGACCTAAGAATTTCCTCTCCCAGTTACTGCAGGTGGCAAGGGGTAGAGCGAGGGCAACACCCTACACCCATGCCAACTTCCACCAGATGTGTGGTGGGGCCAGTTCTCCTGTGTGCTCGCCCTCAGGGCAGCTCACCTCTGCTCCCTCCACCAGGGCAAACACTAATGTGCTGCCCAGGAGAGGTGAAGGGTCTGCTCTCCTGAGCACTGCAACTGATGAGGAGCAGGAATAGCTTTCCTGCTCTAATGACCCCGAAAGCATCTCTCTTGAGTGCAAAGCATCACCCCCGAACCCATGACACCTCACATCAGGTAAGTGGCAGGGCCATCTCGCCTGTTCTCTCGCTGTTGGGGCTGTCTCACCTGCATTCCCCATCACCAGAGTCAGCTCTGCCGTGCTGTCCAGGTGAAGTGCAGGGCCCACTTTCCCAGAGTACTCCAGCTGGTGAGGGACAGGGCTAGTTCTCTAGAGCTCATGACACTGTGGGCAGCTCTTCTTACTGGTGGAGATGGCATTGTGGGGCAGCATGTCTGTGGCCGTGACACTCCACTGCAGATGAGACGCAGAGTCAGCTCTTACACTCATGCCCTCAGGGCTGGCTCACCCACACCCCAGCTTCCAGAACCAGTTCCAGTGTGCTGTCTGGGCAAAGGACAAGAGCTGCCCTTCTGAGTGCTGTACTGCACAGAGAGGCAGAGTCAATTATGCACAGCCCCGGATATCCATCTGTTTAGACCGGGGACATATCCATGTTCTCTAGTGATAATCTGAGTCACGGACATCAACACTAGCCCTTTACCCATCCCTGTTGCTGAGTAAATACAAAATCAGACATACCCCTAAGTGAGAGCTCAGGCTGGGACCTCAGCATGACCTGATAGTAGTGGTAGTGGGGATGGCTACTCATAATGGGTTACTCCTCTTCACCCTGGAGAATCCACTTCCATCTCTCTTCGTAATGCTCAAGATGCTCCACTCCTCTTTCCCACCTGAGTACCACATACTCATCTTCCACTGTTAGGCTGGCCATGCTGCCGCTGGTGCTTCTGGGGCCACATCCATAATCTGTGCTGCATAGCCTAGTGTCAAGATGTCTATGGCCTGTTTTGTGACAAGCACTGAAGGGCAGGTCTGTGCATGGCATTGTGGTCCACAGGTCTTCATTTGTCTTCCTTGTGCTGCACTGTAATGCCTGGATTTAATTTGATTTTTATGAGTCTAAGGCATAAGACAGCTTTGGCCAAAAAGCCAGGCATCAAGTTAGGACAAACAAAGGACTGCCATCTGCTCTGTCTCTGACCCATATAACAAGAACACTCATTTCAATAACAAGAATGGAGGGAGGGACAGAAGAAGCAAGGCAGAGAGGAATGGAGGAAGGGATGGAAGGATATATATATATATATATATATATATATATATATATATATGTATATATATATATATATATATTTGGAGAGATAGATATTATATGCAAAATGCTATAAGTTAACAAATGTGTTTGTGATGATAAAGATGCCCTTTTTTGATTCTTGTAGTCTAATAATGAATGTCTGATCTAATGTGTGATCTAACAGCTATTCTGAATAACAGAGCTTCCTAGTTCTACATACACATATATTTCTTCTTCTCCTCCTCCTCCTTCTCTTTCTTCTCCCTCTCCCTCTCCTTCTCTCTTTCTTCTTCTTCTCTTCTTTTTCTTCTTCTTTTTCTCTTCTTCTTCTTCTTCTTCTTCTTCTTCTTCTTCTTCTTCTTCTTCTTCTTCATCTCATTCTTCTCATTCTTCTTATTCTTCTTATTAATTAATCATTTTATTTGTTTACATTTTGAATGTTATTCCTCTTCCTGGTCTCCCCTTCATTAACCTACCCCCACCCCACTCCCCTCCCATTTGCCTCTAAGACAGTGTTCCCCTACCCACCCATTCCTGCCTCATCCCTCTAGCATCCGCCCTCTCTGGGGCATCAAGCCTCCACAAGACCAGACACCTCCCCTCCTACTGATGCCAGATGAGGCAGTCCTCTGCTACATATGTAGTGAGAGCCATGGACCTACCCATGTGTACTCTTTGGTTGGTGGTTTAGTCCCTAGGACCTCTGAGGAGTCTGGTTAATTGATATTGTTGTTCTTCCTATGGGGTTGCAATCCCCTTCAGCTCCTTCAGCCCTTCTCCTAACTCTTGCATTGGGGTCCTCGGAAGTTCAAACATTCCACTTACATGATCCTCATGTGACCTGTCTATGTTGTAACTATAGAGAAAATGTGTTTTATTTGACAACAAATTCTGGCATTCATAAATAATATTTTTTCAAAAATTGACTTTTAGCATGTATTAAATGTACAAACTAATGTATTTGATTGTGAGGGTTCCACACATGTATATAACTTACTTTGATCATATTCGCTGCTCATTGCTGTATTTTTTTCCTCTTCCCTTTTCTAGTGTGTTTCCTCATTACAAATACTTTCCTATGCCTTCATTTTTTTAAAAAAAACTCAAGAGTCCACTGAATCTGCCTTACTTGACTTATTAACATAATAATCTCCATTCTGTTCAATTACTTGAAAACTGCATAATTTTATTCTTTACAGTTAGCAGTCCAAAATGTTGTATTTTTTTTATTTATACATCTGTTGTTATACATGTGGGCTGATTTCATAATTTGGCCATTATAAATAGTCTAAAATAGCGTGAGTATACAAATTATTTTTGTTGAATGCTGACTTATTCCAGAGTGTCTATACTCCTGTCTTCAGACACTGTTTCCTTTAAGTAGATGATGTTTTCCTACACGGTTAAAGTAACAAATAAATTGTATGAACATTGTATCAAAATTGAGTAGCCTCACAAAAAATAATCCCATGACATGCCAGATATTAAGTCATAAGATTACCTTTTTGTTGTGAATAAATATTTTCCTAAGTATTTGAATTACAAAGTGTCTTTCTCTTAAATAAATCCATAAGGTATAATTATGCTGCCAAGAAATTGCAGGATGGTTTGCAAATTACTTAAAATGAATTCTTATATATTAATTATTTCAAACAATAATCAAAATAAATTGTATCAGCTAGTATGGTCATGCACATGTGCATGTCAGAAACTCTAGAGTAGAGCCAGGAGGACCACAAAATTAAGACCAGCCTGGTCTACACAGTGAGAACTTGATTTTATGTATCATATATTACATATCACATATCATCAATCATATACCATAGATGTCATCAGACACTGTTTCCTTTAAGTAGATAACGCTTTCCTCTATACAGTAATGTATACAGGCATACACACACGGTCACATACAAACATACAGATCCACACAGGGGAGCAGATAGACATGTAGGAAAAAATAGAGTGCTCTGAAATAAAAGATGGGGAGCATATTATATGTGACTATAAAAACTGTGTAATTGATCTAAAAACCATACAGTAATTATATATATATTCATAGCAATGATTAAGGGTAAAATCTTTAGATATTTTCATTTTTCTTTTAAATTGGATATTTTATTTATTTACATTTCAAATATTATCCCCTTTCCCGGTTTCCCCCTCTTCAAACCCCCATCCCATCTCCTCTCCCCCTCCTTCTATGAGGGTGTTCCTCCACCCACCAACTCCCACCTCCCCTACCTCCTACATTTTCCTACACTGAGACTTCAAGCTTTCACAGGACCAAGGACCTCCCCTCCCATTGATGCCAGATAAGGCCCCTTCAGCTCCTTCAGTCCTTCCCCTAATTCTTCCATTGGGATCCCTGTACTCAGTCCAATGGTTGCCTGCGAGCATCCACATCTGTATTTGTCACGATCTGGCAGAGCCTCTCAGGAGACAGCTATCAGGTTCCTGTCAGCAAGCACTTCTCGCCATCAGCAGTTTTTCCAAAGAACAGTATGACAAACATTTTTTATATAGTATTGACAAAAATTCATAATATGCAAAGCCAGCAGGACCTAGTATTTATAAGAGAAAATTCATTACTTGAATTCAACAAGAAGTGAAAGACCTCACATTAGAAAACTACACCATTGATATCAGAACGCAGCTCACAGGAGCAGGACACCTACAGGCTAACTATCTTATTTTTATTATTATTACTTTAACTTTTTACAGTCCAGTCATTACACCCCCTCCAGGTCTGCCCTCCTACAGTTCCTCATCCCATTCCTCCTCCCCCACCCCCATCTCAAAGAGAATGCGCCCCCAACCTGGCTAACTATCTTAGAATTAAATACTCACACTTCTCTGTAATCATGTAAAGGCAAATTAAAGCAATGAGATAAAATCTGCACCGTCAGATTGGAAAGGACGCAGATAGAAGCTTTGATGTTTTTAAATGTTGGTAGTGCAAAGTGCTATTAACTGCAAGAAGCAAATCTGACTCTCTTAAACATAAATAGCATTTAAAAATAGCATAATAAGTACATAATAAAAATTTCATTATTCTTTTTAATGTACTGTATCATTTCAGATCAATTACTCAATCACTTTTCATAATCACATATATGTTCATCGTCTCCTTATTTCAGAAC
Organism: Grammomys surdaster; assembly: GCF_004785775.1. Classification (NCBI taxonomy): domain Eukaryota; kingdom Metazoa; phylum Chordata; class Mammalia; order Rodentia; family Muridae; genus Grammomys; species Grammomys surdaster. The sequence goes on along the minus strand of NW_021604590.1, from coordinate 1,068,458 downwards.
ACTCTGTCTCCATTATTTCCTGAAGGTCTGTCTGCTGCCCTGTGTCTGTGTTTGTATGCGACTGTATGTGTGCACATATAGATTACTGTGTGGAGGTAGGTCAGCGTGATAACTCTGTTTTATATCCATCCCTGATGTGCAGTCTTCTGTTTCCTTAGTCAGCCATTGCAGTGCATTGCATTTGTGTTATTTTAAATATCATTTAAAAAGAGGCATTGAACTTAAAGCTGATTCTATTTTTTTATTTCACTGATGTAGAGATCTGATTCTGCTGCAGAAATATAATTGTTGATTCAATTTGCTAGCTCAGAAATCCGTTTGAGTCTAATGTGTGTTTTTGAAGCCCTAACCAGTAGTCCATGATATGCATCCAGAAAATTTACTGCTCTGCATTCCTTAAACAATAGTTAAGAATAATACCACTTTCTTCATTTTTTGCATTTCACTAAAAAATTATAGTTTTTAACCATTTGTTATTAGCTGTAGCTATGATGAGTCTGTTAAGAGCAGGCATTTTATTTTCTAGGAAAACAGTGGGTACTTCTCTACAGTCTGAGCGCTCACACTCTTGCAAAGACACTGCTAATTCTCTCACTCATGGGGGTGGGGTTGAAAACTAATAATGATGCTTTCTCACCTTAAAAGCAGGTTGCTTAAAGTAGTCACTGTGTGCCTCTGTGTTCCTAATGCTCTGTTAGAGGGCAATGGAGGAATCAGGTCCATTTTATTGATCTTGTCAAATTGCTGCCTCTTGACTTGAACTTCAGAAGGAATACCAACTTCTTATTCTGATCAATAGCCACACTGTTTCCCTTTGATTGATGTGAAAATATCCAGAGGATGAATCATCAGGGATGGAAAGTTGGATTGTGTGGCGTGCACATAACTGGAGAACTTTGGACTGACAATATTTCAAAGAGTCAATTTTTTTCAGTGTGGTGGAGCAGATTCTATTATAATTTTAATTTGCCTTTATATGATTACAGATAAGTGTGAATAATTAACTCCAGGCTTATTAGCCTGTAGTTGTTCTACTTCTATGAGCTGCCCATTTGTCTATTTTTCTAATATGAGGTCTTACAATTTCTGTTGAACTAAATTAATTTATTCTCTATTATAAATAATAGGTCCTGTTGCTTTGCATATTATGAATTTTTTATTTCTTGCTCATTTCTTAAATTTCCTTGGCCTAACATTCCTTGAGTAGAAATGCCTAATTGTTACAGATTTTACCCTTAATTTTTGCCAAAGTTAGAAATCTCTCTGACGTTCAAATGGTGACATTTAACTGCCACTACCAAAGCATTATAGGGTGAACATTAGTGAGGTGATTGGAGCATGGATTGGTTAACCCGTCCCTGTCAGAGTGGAATTCTGACAAGAAGAATAAATTCAGCTATACATGCATATTTCTGTAATACTCCATCTCTGTTTGCTGGACGTTCCATCATTTATGCTTTAATAAGACCCCAGAAGACCCTCTAGGTGCAAGTACTAGGCTGTTACACTGCCAAAACTCAAGACCCACGAGTCAAAGTTCATTTTGTGTAAAATACTTCATGCCCAGTATTCTTTTGCAGTGATAGAAAATAGACTGGAAAAATCACTCCTATACAAAATTTGTGATTTGGGTATTTCATTTTGAATTGTGTGCCAAAGATATCTTCCTTTTAGAAGACAAAGAGGTCTTTAATCCATCTGGAGTTCATTTCTCTATATAAGATTTATTAGGACATAGTGTTGTTTTTCTCTGTGGGAAATGGTCACATTCCCAGCAACTTATAGTCAAAATTATTTATTTCCCTACCTGTTTAGTTGTCATATGCTTCATAGAGACTAACATTTTTGTGGCAGTTATGATGTTGTATTGCTGTATTTGTCTGCCTCCTCCTTTCGATGACACATCAATTTTGGGGGTTAGTTTTTTGGTTTAATAAATAGGATTTTTTGTATATGTGTGTCCATGTACATTTATTTGTGGGTATCTACTGAGGACAGAGGAAGGTGCCAGACCCTTGGATCTACAGGCATGTACGAGCCACCTGATAATGGTGCAGGGAATCAAACTCCGATCCTCTGCAAGAGTAGCAGGCAGTATTAAACACTGTACCTTATCTCGAGTCTGTGCAGTTTTATATTACCATCACAACATGGCAATAGTAGGTGACATCCACTGGGGATTGTTTCTAAATATTGTTCTTTATTTTAGATGAATTAGTCGTTGTCCAGTACCATATTTTCTACATTAAATATTAGCGTGAGTTTAATAAATTGCTGAAAAAGATCCAGATATATTTGCTTTGGGGACAGACTTTATTTTAGGTAATTTGACGAAATTCAAGGTGTTTTTTTTTTAGATATTTTCTCCTTCTATTTCTGGAATATAACAGCATATAATAATGAACATTAGCTGTGTTCTGTTGTTTTCCTTTTTCATCCTTGGGAAAAAAATGATTTTGCTGTTATTGCTTCTTTTCTTCAATCAACTCTTAATATCTGTTATTTCCCTATCTATCTTTAATAACTATCAGTGAATAAATAATTGGATGCATTCTTCCCTAGACAACTCATAAGTGATTGTACTAGATGGGGAAATTTTGATTTTTTTTCCTATTAATTGTCCTTAGGTCATTCTTAGTCTTTTGAATTTCTTCTCAATTTTAGTTGTTTTTATTTCTCACTGAAGTAGCTTCTCAAAACCCCGGATTTATTTGAGTATATTTAATCAGCCTCTACAGCTGTATTGCTTTTCTTCAGTTTTTACTCTGCATATGTTGTTGGAAGCAAGATTTTCAGTCAAAAATTTCTGTGTTTTATAATACTTTATGAATGTGAGATGCAAATTTTGAAGCATTATGTAAGAACTTAATGTTAAATAGCTAGTTGTTTTTTGTGTAACATTTCTGAAGAAAAACTTCTACCATTTTCTTCATAAGGAAAGGAACCTACAAAGTATTTTTCTCCATTTTTTTTGTAAATTTTTTTATATTGACCTGCAAAATAAATCATAAGATGAGAAGAAATTTATCTGTTCAAAATGTTTGATCTTTTAAAGGCACTTTCTGTCTTCTTGTTATCAGTATATTCTCATTCTAACATCAACATGTCCAGAATGATTAACCACTAAGTAATAAGCTTTGAGCTCTGTGCAAGTAGACCCCCACCAGGAAGGGCTGTAGGAACACAGATGATAAACAAGGCATCGTTTTTCCTTATGAGTTAAGATGTACTTGTTCAGACATACCAAGTTTCCATACAGACGCCATTCTTCAATGTGTAACGAGGGTCTCATAATGAAGGTCCCTTACTATCTACATTGTCCCAACTTATTTGTTTTTATTTGTGAGACCCTCTCCCTTCTGGGGACAAATTTTAGAAGTGGCCATGATGATAATAATCCGTGAAGGTGGGAGAAGATGGGCTGTCAGACATATAGAATCTGAATCTAAAGACTAAATCTAATTGCAAGCACATTTTTATTTTTTTAAATTATTTTATTTACTTATATTTCAGCCATTGCCCCCTCCTGGTCCCCCTCCCACAGTTCCTCATCCCATTCCTCCTCCCCCTTGCTTCTGAGAAGATGATCTCTGTTGTCCCCACCCTGACCAGGTATCTCCCTCCCCTGGGGCCTCAAGTCTCTCTAGGATTAGGTGCATCTTCTCCCATTGAGGCCAGACCAGGCACTCCTCTGCTATATGTGTGGGCCAGCCTATAAATGCTGCCTGGTTGGTAGCTCAGTCTCTGGAGCTTCCAGGAGTCCAGTTAGTTGAGACTGCTGGTCTTCCTATGTGGTCACCTTCCCCTTCAGCTTCTTCAATCCTTTCCCTAATTCAACCATAGGGGTCCCCCACTACAATCCAATGGTTGGGTATAAGTATCTGTGTCTGTCTCAGTCAGATGCTGGTAGGATCTCTGAGAGGACAGCCTTGCCAGGCTCTTGACTTACAGTACATCACAGTATCAGTAATAGTGTCTGGCCTTGGTGCCGCCTCCCCCATCCCCATGAGATGGATCCAAATAGGGCTGGTCACTGGACCTCCTTTCCTTCATTCTCTTCTACATTTTTGTCCCTACAATTCTTTTAGACAGGAACAATTCCAGGTTAGAAATTCTGACTGGGTTGGCAAACTCATCTCGCCACTTGAGACCTTGTCTATCTACTGGAGCTAGACCCTTTGAGTTCCCTCTCTCCACTGTTGGACGTTTTGGCTAACATCACTCCCATTGAGTCCTGAAAGTCTCTCACTCCAAGTCTCTGGTACTTTCTAGAGTGTCCCTTCTCCCACCACTCTCCCAGAGGCTGCATATTTTCAGGAAAATGAATGGAAATACGCAAGCATGATTTTTGAATGAGGAAAGCAAACTTATATTCATAGGTAGCTGTTTCTTTGTCATCATTATCTAATCTCTCAAAAGTTTTGTGTTTGAAATCTGGACCAATATCATGTGTCATCCAATTCCAAGATCCAGGTCAGAAGCCTGTGTCTTCCAGCCTCAAATCTGGATCACAGGCATGCCCTCAATTTATGGATTGTAGTTCATTTCGGATTTAGTTAAGTTGACAACGAGGAACAGCCATCATAGTGTTGGCCAACTTATTCTCACTGGAAACAGTAATGCTAGTAGTAATCCTTTATATACATATGTAGTAGTTTTAAAATAAAAATGGGGATAGATATGCATTGTCATTTTACATTTTAAAATTATCATTCAGAAATGCTAACTTAGCAATCAAAAATAAAAATGATCCAATCCAACTATGGAAATGTAACCCTTCAATTCCATCACACAGGAGGCAGAAGCAAGGAATCTCTGTGAGTTCAAGACTAGCCTGATATACATTGTGAGTTCCAGAAAAATCAGATTAAAGCAATACTTATAAGATTTGTCTGCAGTCAACACTATGAACTATCCCAAAGAGAAATTCTATTACCCAATTCCTCCCTTTCTTTATTACTTTTCAGTGGTCAACTTCTTTCTATTGTTGATCTCATTTTGGTTGTACAATAGTTGAGGAAAGACAGGGTTTTTATTTACCATCTAAGTGGACTAGACAAAGAAACAAAGAGAAAAGCACTAAGTCACTTGCTTAAGGTTGCTAAATTTAGTAGCATGCATGTGTAATTTGATGTTCTATGACTCAGCAGCAGCAAAGGTAATAAACAAGCTTCCTATTGCTTTTGCACGGTAAGAATTCAGTCATTTTGATATATAACATAATGGTTCAATTCCCATAGTGTCTGTTACAATCCTTGCCTACACAAATTCATCACAGTGAAATAATTTAGTTTGTATAACCGAAGAGATTATTTAATAGCAATTTCCTTACTAATCACTTTCTAATGACAAATTGTTTTAATAGAATAGGTTATAATAATCCTACCTCTACCTTGTGCAAGGAATAAGTTACTGTTTGTACTCTACTTCCTTGTTTGTAATATTGCTTTTTGGTTCCATATATTTATAATTCTCATTAAAATTTTTGTGTGTTTTGACTTATTGAAAGCATGTTATTATAAAAATGTTCCCAAATGATCTTAGAGTTTGTTGTTCAACAATGATAGACCTTTTTATAGTGTTAATTCCATTTCCTGTGTAATTGTTTTTCTAGGTTTTGAGAATTCTAAGTGCTCTTGCATCAAGGGATAGATAATGCACAGAGGAGACTGTTAGGATAATAAATTCTATGGCACATTTTGATTAAGAGTAAGTGAGACTGTGGTGCAGGCCCTGGTACATCCGGAAGATCCTCCTACTTTGTCACTGAGACATTTATTTCTCAATTACAAATTTGATTGTTGATATCTCTCAGATTAGATTAAAAATTCAAACCTAGAAAATATACTTTATAAAAGCAAATTCTTTGTAAATCTGGACTATTTCTGGGGTACCCCACCTCTGAGGATTTCTTGTCTCAACTGTAGAGCTTCTTGAGAATGTCCTGAGGTTCTGTTGTGATTTTATCACACCCCAACTTTGTGTGTTCCCAAGACCACAAGATAATAAAGCCACATACAAAATCGAGATCTGTCTGTTTCTTTTGCAGATGGAGAAATAGCACAGGAATTCAGCTTCTTAGATTATTTGCTCAGATTTTGTTTCTTCTTTTGGGAAGATCTGTGGCTGTCTATAACCTTCAAGGCCCTGTGTGCTCTGGTCTTAGTCAGGATTTTTATTTCTGCACAAACATCATGACCAGGAAGCAGAATGAGGAGGAAAGGATTTATTCAGTTTACACTTCCATGTTGCTGTTCATCACCAGAGGAAGTCAGGACTGGAACTCAAGCAGGTCATGAAGCAGGAGCTGATGCAGAGGCCATGGAGGGTTGTTACTTACTTGCTTGCTTCCCCTGGCGTACTCAGCTTGCTTTCTTTTAGAAAGAACTCAAGACTATCAACCCAGGGATGGCACTACCACCCACAATGGACCCTTCCACCCTTGTTCTCTATTTGAGAAAATGCCTTACAGCTGGATCTCATGGCAGCATTTCCTCAGAGGAGGTTCTTTTCTCTGTGATAACTCCAATTTGTTTCATGTTAACACACAAAATCAGATGAGTACATCTCTCAAATCCTTCAGCTATTGGACAACTGAGTTCTCTAGAAGACTATTTAAGATACAAAAATGTATTGGTATATCAAAGCCAGACTTGCACCAGGGATATTTCTTGTCCATAAGTCTACATCATATTTTGAGAAAGAAAATATTTGAAGGAAGTGATGGCGAGTATGTTTTTCCAAAGTTGAGCAACTATCAGACTTCCTGATTGTGGCATGAATTAAGGGGAAACAGGATACACACTCTCTGGGTTATGTCAAGTAACCCCAGATACATCAGGTGATGTTGACTTGGCCTAGCCTATTTAACAGACATAAGTCATTTGCTACCTCATTGTATTGAAAATAAAATGATAAAATTTTGTAAAAACAAGTCTTAGCCTGTGGAGCAGACTATTACTGAGTATTTAATACATTGAAATTATTATTGTTACTGTTAAAATGAAATATTTCTCTTACTTGAGTGTTTTGGTCAATTATTTTAATAAATTTAAACAATTTTTGTAAAAAGGACAGCTTCATAGTAAAAATCAGTGAAAAACATGGATTAAACTTCTTTTCTTTGTGGATCTTTTATTGGATAAGAGAGAATATAAACTATATAACACATGCAACACATGAAATGCTAAATGGTTATAAATTAAAATGAGAAAGTTATAGCTTAGGGCAATAATAAAAAAGAGCTAAAATTGGCAAGTTTTAGTTTTAAATGAAGTTGTCATGGAATAAGACCATGACATGTTGTGAAATTCTCAAGGGATGTCTGTGTGTGTGTGTGTGTGTCTGTCTGTCTGTCTGTCTATTTGAGAAAGTACCTAATGGAGAGGAGAGGCAAGAGTGAGTAATGACTAGTGGTACACATCAGCGTGGAACAGAATGGATATTGTAGGTAAATTGGAGGGTAGACCATGCGATTTTGGAATAAGTCACTGTCATTCTCTGAAAAATAATTAATCTTTTGTGGAGAAGAAGAAATTAATGTTTTACTGTATATATTATTATTGTTATTCTTATTGGTGTATGTATATATGATTCATGTGTATGAATGTGGGTCAGAATGTGACTCAAGACAAGAATTCATCTCAGGAAAACTTTCAGGACTTGGTTCTCTCTTTCAACCATGGGTTCTGGTGATTAATTTCAGGTTGTCAAAGAAGCACGCTCAATATTGTTTTAGAAATATATTGGTGAACGGAGAATATTTTGGCCCTATTAGAGGTTGAGAGGTATGTCAGTGCTGTTAATTTCCAACTTTGAGATAGAAAAATGTTGTAAACACCATAACTTACAACTCTCAGAACAGATTGTATTGCCACTAAATTAATTTACTACATTTAAAAATAGCACATGGGACTTAGTTTTGTTCTATTTATTGAAGATTTAAGGGAAAAAGAGAAGGTAAATTCTTGTCAGGTTTACAAGTGAGCACTTTTTTTTTCCAGAATGATTTTCCTAGCCTGAGAAGAAATTTTGACTCCAGTTTGTGCTGTGGTAGCCACTGTATGCCACTGAAGGAGCTACAGTATGGTCTTGCCCCTGGATCAATGGTAACCACATTTCTAATTTTTCTGCTTTACATTCTGATCTATTACATCTCTTAACTAAAACATGATGTGCCAATATACAAATGCTGACCAGCTCAACGTCTCCAAAAATTAGATTCCTTCTTCTGTGGTGTGAGTTACAGTTGTCCAACTTCTTCCAAGGCATGGGAGAACACGAATGTCTCAGACTTTTACATGTGAGTTCTTTAATCATTTCTCCTACACTTCATCCCAACTCATTCCCTTCTCAGTTTTAAAGGGATCATGAGAACTCCCTTTTTCCTAGACAAAGAATATATTTCCTCTAGAAAGTTTATAACGATGGTTTTATTTGTTATTGGTCTTCTGAAAATTCCTGGACATATTCCTATGTTCTGTGCCACATGTCATTGTCTTCAACCAGGAAAATTGACTTTCATTTTAATTTTATTTTATGCCTATTTTCAAGGCTCTGAGGAACAATGGAAGAGAGCCAAATTCATGTGGTCATTCTGAATTGATTCTTAAGATGCCAGTCTAGTATACTTCTAAAATTACATAAATATTAATGATGAAATAATAGAAAAGGGAAAAAATTAAAAAGGTACTCAATTTTTATGGCTGATATAGTCAGCATGAATGTGAGTTAAGTTGCAAGAGAAAAGGAAAGGAATTCTCAGTCTTAACAATAATTTGGAAGGAGAAATCTAACAAAGAAACAACATGGAGTTCTTCCTTTGTGCTTTATAATAATATTTTATTGAGTTTTTCTCTTGGAGTTATATCTCCTTCTTTTTCTTCAAAGTGAAAACATTATGTTTTCCTTTACAGGAAATTCCTATTCCTGTGTCCTTTCAATTTGGAGCTGATAAATCTTTACTGAAAATCGCAAATGTAGTCAAAAGTGTCCCCAGAGACTCATCTTGAGTCTTCTGTAGATACTTTTTGACACTTAGGAACCTGGTGAAAATGTTCAGGAGGGACCAAGCAAGGGAAAAGTAATGGTTTGTTAAAAGTCATTCGGCTGTTCTATTTATGATATTGGTGATTTATCAGATCCTTGTCAGTTATAAATCTCCAAAAGTCTAGAGGAATAAACAGTCATCTAGATAGAAGCCCAGATTCAGAGTATACCTTTAGCCAAGAGGAAAATTTTGACTCAGATAAAAAAGTCAGTTTCAGGATATGTAGAGTTCTGCCAAAATTGATAGGTAACATGTCCAGAAAATGAGACTAGAAGAAAAGATTATAGGACAGAGTCAAAATTCATATTTTGGTAACATAAATTATAGAGATAACAGAATATGTTTTTTTTATTTTTAAGTTTTAAGTCAGTAATAATATCTACCAGTTTTGATAGTAAAATATTTCCAAAGACCATTAAACTCTATAAAAATTATCTCATTAAATCATAGTAATCCATTTGACAGTTTATTTTGAAACTACCAAAGAGCTATGACTACAGTTTCAGAAACATATTGATGAACAGAGTGATATTTTGGCCTGCGTACAGGCCAAGAGGTGAGTGCCAATATAATTACTCTTTTTTTAGAATAGAAAAACATGATGGAAAATATATTGTAATTCACAGCCCTCAGTCCAAATTGAATTGCTAATAAATGGATTTAATTTACTTTTGAAAAAGTACTATACAGATTAAAATGAACAGAATCATTACATTGGCAAATAAAGGAGGGTTTCTAGAATATATATCAAACAGGGAACTAGAACTGACAACAAATTCAGCCCATGTCAATATTTCTGTATTGTTGTCAGAATTTATAAGTAGGATGATTAAATAAAAAATTTTAAATCTTTACATTCTTTTGAGAATTATATACATACACAGTATTTGCATAATTTCTACCCATTCCTCTTTCTTACATAACTCCTCTGCCTCCTTCCTTTCAGATTGATGACATTTTTTAGAACTATTATTCACACAATACCAAACAGTCAATTCTAAACACATTGGATGACCTAACAGTGGTCTTGTCCCTGGTGAAATCTGATTATCTTTCTGTCAGCAACCATTGACTGCCTGTAGTTCTTCATCTAGAGGTGGGACCTTGTGAAATTTATCCATCTTCTCTGGCAGGACAATTGGTACTGTTATTATGCAGGTCTTGTTTAGGCGTTTATATTCTAGAAGTTTTATACAAGCAACATTCCTGTCATGTCTAGAAGACACTATCTCTCAGAAAGCATCCTGTTCCTCTGGATAGAATATTTCTGCTCCATTTTCCATAATTTTCCATGAGATTTAGATGTAAGTGTTGTGTCAAATATGTATCTGCCGGGGCTAGATAATTTATGGTCATTCATCTTCTGCAGTTAGACTTGTTAGGAACTTTGCCTCGGTTCCTGGACAAAAATGCTTTGATGAGGCTGGAAAGTTACACGTCTCTGTGGTATAACAGGAAGTATTTAGAATGCCATGAGAAGTTATATTGATGTAAAGATACTGTGACTTCTCTGAACATGAGTAACTGGCAAGGTTGACAGTACCAGGCATGAGTTCTCTCTTACTGAGCATAAGCCTTGAGGTTGGACAAATAGTTTCAAATCTTAGTGCCTCATTAACCCGCTAAGTGATATTGTATGAATATTTTTCATTTTGTGTCAGTTACTTCTATTATCATCTATCTCTATCTATCATCTATGTATCTATCATTCATCAATCTATCTATCTATCTATCTATCTATCTATCTATCTATCTATCATCTATCTATCTATCTATCTATCTATCTATCTATCTATCATCTATCTATCATCTATCTATCTATCATCTATCTATCTATCTATCTATCATCTATCTATCTATCTATCATCTATCTATCTATCTATCATCTATCTATCTATCTATCTATCTATCTATCTATCTATCTATCATCTATCTATCTATCTATCTATCATCTATCATCTATCTATCTATCTATCTATCTATGCACTCAACAATTAAAAAGAAGCCATTCGTGGAGGGAAGATGGAATAAGGGGTTGGGGGGGGTACTGGGAAAGGAGATAAAATTTGAAATGTAAATAAAGAAAATATCCAGTTAAAAAAATAAAAATAAAAAGAACCCGCCATACATTTGAGAGAGAGAGAGAGAGAGAGAGAGAGAGAGAGAGAGAGCACATATATAGGAAGGGTTGGAGACAGTAAATGAAGGATGGAAATGACATGTTACTGGTCTCTGGTTACTTGGTGGGTTTTTTCATCTACTATACTCCATCCTTTTCCATGCTTTCAATCTAATGCTAGATAAGAGAGGAAAAAGGGTAGAGATGAAAGAAAAGAGATCCCTGAATAATTTCAGGGGTCAGAAAGGGGGTGATATCATTATTAGGCTACTTTCTGCTGATTAAAGCCATCAAGTTCCTTGGGGGCAAGTTTAATCTTCACCATCAGGTTATCTGATTTCTTCTTGTTGTTTCTTCTTTCTGGACAACTACTTAACAAAGTGGCCAATAATGACCAATAATAACTAACAACTAACCAACCAACAACCCATCACACCTCTTGAGGCCCTAGCATTTATACACCCTGTGAAAAGTCCCCAGAATTCCAAATGTAACAGAACTGCAGAAACTATTTGCAACTGGTAAAATCATGTTCCTGTTAGAGCATGAGGCAAATCATAGTCACCTGCTGTGAACAATCTGAAACAGCCAGATATCCCACATCTGAGATTAAAATTAAAACATATTCCTATAATATTTCTGTGTTTTTTAAAGAAACCAAAAGTTCAAAATTGTTGCTACAGTAATATATTTTAATTTTAAAATTTAAAAAATTAAAATAAAAAATAAATGTTTATCTTTTAGCGTATATGATTAGGGTGATGAAAAAGTTAGATACATAATCCATTTACTTTACTTAGTTAGCATCACATAAATGGACCATCTGGGATGGTCATTAATCTTACACCACCCATACACACATACATATATACATTATGTTTCTTATATGTATACCTTATATGTTTCTAGGTGTATTCACTTATTTCTGAAACCCAAATTTAAATAAAAATATCTTAAGATTAATTTGAGTTGATTAGTGAAGAGCCTAGGTGATATATATATATATATATATATATATATATATATATATGCCACATGCACATTAACATGTATTAAATTTAACATGGATGTCAATTTAATGGCTTATTTTACTCCTTTTGTTCTTGATTCACAAAGTCTTGAAGGTACATTCCCTCAACCACATTGGTGAAATGAAATGAATATATTTTCTGATAGGTTGAATCACAGATAGATTGGACTTAGAGAATATTGGTGATTTCTATAAAGGGTTAGGTATATCAAATGGCTATGATCAAGGCTATACCTTATCTGTATGCTAGACGAGGAGTTTCCAAGGCTAACCAAAATTTCTGGAGTTCACCATTCAGTCATGTCTCTATGTCACTATGATTTATTGATATCTTCTTTCTCAATAAAATTCTAGATTGTTTCGCTTTCATGAATTCGAGTAGAGCTATGTCTTCAGGAAGTAATATGGAGCCTCACACTCGTTCACATGTGACCTCAAAACCCAGTGTAACATTTCATTTTATTGTGTTGATGGAGAACATTTGAATTTTTCTAAGAACTGTTAAATTCTCAGTAAGTTTCAAATTATTTAAAATCATCTGCTCTTCCTTGTTCATTCAGATGACGGCCCCGTCCAAACCATTAAACAAAATGCAGGTGAGTGATAATTGTCTTACTTATTCATCTTTCCTCTTTGTTATTTAGACCCTAGTGATGTAGAAGACACCACTTTCTGACTCTGACTTACTAAAACACTGGAGTAGACCTTTCTTGTAGTCCTAAACTAATTTATAGAGTTCTGGGACTAAGTTTTGATTAATACTACAGCAAGTGACTAAAAGTAAAACAATTCCAAGACTCGGGGCAAAGTGAAATTTCCAGTGCTCTCACAGGCTGGATGCTGCTACTATGGGGGATAGAATCTACATTAAGGACAGCATTGTATCTTCCTACATTGTCTGAAATCTGAGTCATATGTGATTAAGTTAGCAGAACTATAATTCCATGAAAGGACCACTCACAATTGAAGCTTATTTCATATGGCAAGCTGTTCTTTGCTTATTATGTTATAAAACATTTTTATAACACATGCCTATTTATTAACCATTCTTGTTGTATAAAAGAAAAGTGAATGGACCATAAGCACTTAACACTCTTAGCTGCTGCCACTTTGAATCCCCCACCATGATGGACTGGACCCTTGAATGTGAGACAGAATAAACCAATTTTCTATAACTTTGAATTTGTCAGAATATTTTAATCTTACCAACAAGAAAAGTAACTAAGAATGATATTAGAAATGGAGTTAGAACTAATGTTTATTTATACTCAAAATGGATCCTCCTTGAGAGGTCATTGTGGGAAACTATGCATGGTAAGCCTAAATTGAAATGATTCCTAGGATACTTGATATGACAGGATTATGGCCTGCCCACTTAGGGAAGCTGTAGGCATAGAGTTGAGCAAAAGAGAGAGATGTGATTTGCAGCTGTCAAAGCTTTAAAGATAGGGTTTATAACACCATTTGGAATAAGAGGTTTGCATTATAAGCCTCACATGATGGACATGATTACGTAGAAATTTTTTAATTTCCCTATTGAATTTTTGTCTTTCGTTGATCTAATCACTTCTGTTATGCCCCATTTCCTTATTTTAGAATGTACCATTGTATGTTATAAATATGTAACTTGTTCTTTAATATTTATTTGCTTATTTTTGTTTTTTTTTTTTTAAAGGAGCTCACCATTAACAGATTCCTTTGAGTCTCATATGACCTGATTTTTGGAATTTTAAGATTTTGTAATTGTTAAATACAGTGGGAGACTTTAAATTTAAATTATTTAAATATTTAAATTATGAGATAAACATCAGACTTTGGGGACAAGAAGTTGAGGGTTACAATTTAAAGCAATGTCACGTTGACAAGCAGTGGAGCTGTAGAGATTTATCTCTGTTTGACATGGAGAGGAGCTGCTAGAGATGAATTTTGGGAATTATCTTCATGAGGCTAATTGAAGTGAAAAAGTTCTTCCATGTGGACTGGGATCTTGGGATGTTTAAAGGGAGACAGGGAGCTGGTCATAATCTTCATTGCATTTTGCTTCTTGACTGTGGATCCAGTATCACCAACTGCCTCAATATCCTTTTTGTTATGTCTTATGAACAACAATGCACTATCTAGCCAGCCTAGAACTGTGAGATAAAATTTTTTCTTTCTTTGTTAAGTTGATTTTGTTGGTATATTTATCACAGCATCAGGAAATAGAATTGAGACAGTGGTCATATTTCCTAAATTACCTGTTTGTTGTTGTTGTTTTATTTGTTTGTTTTTAGATGGATGGTTCTAAGGTACTGTGCTCCATCAGATATCTCCAGATTTTAAACCTAAAGGACATAGGACACAAAAACATGATAATGGTGCTATATATTAATAGTCAGAAGCTGGTTGCAGTCATAACATACACGCAGAACATGCTCTTACATACATGCAGAACATGCTCTTACATACACACAGAACATGCTCTTGTCTAGTGACTCAGCAGTGAATAGAACTAGAGATGATGTTAGTGTGAGACACAAGAAGAGATGTTGTAATGTTTGACTGCCTGAAAGGTATAACGTTGTAGCAGAAAGTTTGATCATATTATCACTTGCAAAGAAATAGAACCATAGACTGGATCATGGATCTGGCCAAACAGATTTCCGGAGAGCATGTTTTAGATAGATGACAAATGTTTTCTATAGCTATCAGTGGTTAATCGAGATGATAATGATACACTAAAGAAATTATTCTGAATTTAAGCACAGTTTACAGGATGTACAAAAGAGATGAGTTCAAATTAATTTTTTGTTGTTGTCTGTTTTGGAAAAGAATCTCAGAAAGAGCTTAGGTTTCTATCTGTAAAGAGTGTCAGAAGGATGAAGAGCTCAAGGCTGTGATTAAATGACTGTGTGTGAGGGTTCAGAAAGATGTAAATTGTGCCTATTTGGGCTTAAAAGAACATTATATATTATATTCTTAGACATTGTATAATGGAGAAGAAATTTTCTTTCTTTGTTTTTTTTAAAAAAATAAAATGAAACACTTTATTCTAGCAGAAATCTGAATACACTCAAGGCCATAACCTCCAGCCTCTCTGGAAGGAAACATTTCTGATTAAGTTATGTACACTTTACACAAATTCACAAAAGTTTGGCTCTATCATATATGTAACACTTGCATCTAGCAGAACATGTATTATGCATAGAATATATTAGTTGAAGAAAGGATTACAATAATGGCATAGTATATTTTCTTAATATAAAAACTGATAATATATACAATCTCTGTATACAGCGATAATTTTACATGCTTATGTATATGAAAAATCAATATTTAAACAAAAATAGGAATACAAAATATTTTCCAACTGCTTTAAAGCTTTTACAAAGGCCAAGTAAAAAACTTGATATTTTAAATATAAATTTAATTGATTATCTAGAAAAAAAAATCCCAAAACATATGAACTTCCCAACTACCTTGGAATTACTATTATATTTTTCCTTAAATTTTTTTGCTTTGAGCTTTCAAGATTACTTCATTTTGCCATGGAAGCAAAGCCTTTAGATAATTATGGATTTCTGCACTGACTGTAAACAATAAGCTTAAAAGTTTAGAAATTTTATATGAATCTAAGGGACAAAATATTGCTACTTTTGGAATATTGTTAGCCCCTAAAAGTTTATGTGTTAGTCCCCAATGTGATCATATATGGGATAATGTAGCATTTAGCAAGTGGGACAATTATGAGCTGAGAAGAAATTTTCTAAAAAGATATTATATATGAATTATGGGCACTTGAAACTACTGAAAATACTAAAGGTGTTGTCCATACAACTCTAAGTATCAAAACTGGCAAGGGATGGACTTATCTGGAAGATATCTGTGGGCATGACCTTTCCTAACAGGATGTAACCCAATAAGAGATATGGAAAATCTCAAAGTATTTCATGAGAGAATTATGTTGGGGAGAACACCAACAATTAAAATAAGCTTGAATCAATTTTAGATGGAAAGAAACTTTAAAGGCACTTACAGAACAATATGAGACTATTATCCAGGTTCAAGTCCATTTGCAGATTTCCTGAGAGAGTAAAGATGATAAAAAAAGAAAAGTACAGGGTGTGAAGATATTGATGAAGAGCAATGGAGAAGTGATTAAGGAATTCAGGGACCGAAGTTGAGTCATGTTTGCCATCTAGGAACACGGTACTCAGCTGGATTTCAAGATGACCTGGGCTAGTGACTCCTGTGCTTTTTCCTGGTCATATTCTTTTAACTAGAGCATTCATTGTTATTGTCTGTATACCATCTTTGTATGTTCTTCATATTTGGAGATGCAGGTGGGATATAACTGTATTTTATGTACCTTTCCTTACAAAGGGACAAATAATTGTGTTTCTGAAAACCTCATTTAAAGATCTTCTTTGCAAATACTTTTCTTTAATAATGCAATTTTGAGCTTGGAGCTGATGATGTTATTGAATGGAATTTTATGCAGATATTGGAAGAAGATAATTTTTTGTCTACATTTGGGGAGAATGTGCAAATTACTTATGATTGAAGTTGAAGAGATGGATCAAGGATGCTTAAAAATCTATTGCTACATTTTCCATTCCTCAGGATGTCAGGTTCAATTCCTGTCACCATGCATTTTTTTTGTAGCTTTAGTGACTTCTTTGAGTGACAGAAAGTAGAAGTTGTATTTTGCAGCTCTTGGTATATATTCAAGGTACCTTAGATAGTTTGTTTTGGGGCAAATAGGAGATGATTCGGTCAGTAAAGTTGCCATGACAACATAAAACTTGGGATTGTATCTCCAGAACCCACACATAAGCCAAAGGTTGCAGAGAACATGTCATATATGTTAAGATAATTCATACACAGCTTCTAAATTACCACTGTTGGCAAACTTCTTATCTAAACCATCAAAATAAGATCATGTTTTAAATTAGGAAATATTGTTAATTACAACTACTTTAAATTATCTTTTTATTCATAAATATTTGTGTACTGATATGATCATAGAATATTGTACCATATATTGCTAGCACATATATAAAACTGTACATATATGCAAAATGTGTTATTGAACATTTTTTAAGCTCAAGTATTCTGAGTCTGAATAACGTTCCAAGTCAGAGTCATCAGTGCTGGTATTTTTCCTAGTTTCATCAAGGACATCTATGAAGACACATTTAAAAAGAAACATAAAATAAGAAAATATTTTTAAAATCTTTATTTACTACTGTTTTCATGAATAAGCCATGGGAAGCCATCCATTCTTGTAAGCATTCATCCTTACTGTCTTATTTTCGTATAGAATTTCCTTGATTTTTATAAGTTTTGAAAAGAAATAATTCTATCCAATAATCAGAAGCCAAAACCCTTCTTCCTATAAATTTAAAGTATCCTTGTAGACTGAAATATCAAGGAGTTACTATTGCCCATACAGAGTTACAATCACAATGATGTATTCTTCTGTGTCTTTATTCTTCAGTTGTTTGAATTAAAATTCTCACCCTAGGTCGTGAATAATGGCGATGGAAAGTGTAGTAGACTGTCTTTCCTGAGTCTAGGTTGAGCTGCTTGACACTTCCTTCTTTGTAGTCCTTGGAGCACTGGGGTTGTTTGAGGAATTCCCGGAGAGGTTGTGCCATGCTTATGAGCTTTTCTCTCCTCAAGACTAAGGCTTTGCTTAATAAAGCAATGTCTATCATGCAATCGAATTTCTAGTTATGTGAACAGCTGTGACCAAATTTACACATGTAGAAAAATGACATTTACAGATGATAAACCTGTACCTCAGTGATAGTGACTGCTGTTGTACATCCAGATTTCACAAATAAATGTGGAAAATGTGTGTCTTAAAATTATGAGATAAAATGTCTATATGTGTACATATAAATTTACATATTTGTATATTTGCGTGCTTATGAAATATATACAATACTGAAATACTGCTATGCATTCTGTATTGTACTGGATATATGATACAGAAATAATAAGTATCTGTATATTTTCAACACATTAAGCATTTTTACTGCCAACATTCTGTGAAAGGTTTAGCACAAGCAATTCTAAGGAAAACAATTCGGATAGTATCTAGAAAACAAACAAGTTCCTTTGTAAGAAATAAATTTAAGGCGCCATCAATCCAGGTGCTTTGATTTACATATCCTAAATTGAGTGATAAAAGGGAATTAGTTGCTTAAATGTCACACAGCTCATGCAGTATCAATCTGGAATCAGCTTGTTCTTATTCTACTATTTTTTTTTCACCACATCTGTTATTTCTTAGTAGTATAAAGAAATGGCCCAGGTGGGTCTTTTTCAAAAACAGTTCATTGGTTTCATTAAGTGTTCTGATGTTACTTCACATACAATACAGCTATCACTTGATGGTGTATTTCTAGTATATGTGTGTGTATGATACATATGGTACATATATAACATATTATTTTCACATATATGTAAATTAACATATAATTTTCCCAATTTCCCTGGCTTTTCTTTCCTTAGCCCCTCACAAATCCCCTTCTTCTAACTTTCATTATGCTTCCCCCAACTCTCAAATGGTAGTCCCAGGTTAGCCCTAAAAACATGTACAGATAAACAAGTTATATTTATACACTTATGCATATGTATGCTTATTTATGCACTTATGCATACATATATGTAACAATAATGAAGAAAGATGTGTTGTGTTCTTTAATAAAGTATTTGATATATTTCTGATACACAGTTGGCAATGCACTATAAAAAAATCTTGTTTCATTCTTTGATGTTATCACCCATTTTAGGTATTCTTTTGTGAATTGTTCCTGGGTGAAAGATATGAGTCAGTGTACCACTGTGTTTAGAAAAAGACAATTATCTTGACTAAAGTACTGTCAGTATAAGTCTAGACTCCAAGGAGTTGTGATTGCAAAGCTTAAACAATAATTTTCATGCTGATGATTGATGTATTTGATTTGTGGTCCCCCTTCTGAGTAATCCCCTTGGGAGAGTCTGCTTTTTCTCCAGGTTGTTTTTTGGTGAAAGTCAAATTTGGAATGTTTACTTGGCCATCTGAAGCTTGTATTTATAAGTTTAAATTTTCAGCATATTTCTATGGTAATAACCTTCAATCTTCCTGAGATAATTGTTTTGCTTTACTTTCATGACTACTTACCTTAAATTTTAGTAGTTTAAAACAATAATCCTAGATATGACTCTATAGATGAGAAGTTTGGTCTCAGCTCACTGGACAGAGTCTAGGTTGTTTCAAGTCATAATATACACTCTATGTGAACACATTCTAATTTGTCTTGATATGCCACTATGAAGTTCTGGTTTGTTAGTTCTCCTTTCTGAGGAGCTAAGTCCTTTCTCTAATACTATACAATGCCAACAACAAGACACTGGTGAACTAAGGACAAGGCCTATCTATATATTGTAGGCCATGACATTACCCAAATTGGCAAATACAGGAAAAGTGTGAAATCTAGATAAAGTCACATATTTGACACATACAACCTCCATTATCCAGCTTGCTATTAACCTGCTCCAAGTGCAGCCTTCATTCTTTTGGATCTTTAACTTAAGTCAGTAATAACAATAAGAAAATGCCTTTTTGTTATCCATGTATCAATGGATTGTGTCTTGCCATCAGATAACTTTCGAATCTTATAAAACAGAGATCTAACTGATATGGGATATATGAAAATGAGGTGGCTTATGTCCATTTCATATGGTCTTACATTTTCCATAGAGCCTACCCACACTATAGTGGCAGGATTTTGAGGAAGAGAGGCAGGCCTCTGAAAACAAGACAAAAAAATCCATATGCCTAAACTAAATGCTTTTTGCTCATGAAAGAGTTGAAATGTTCCTGTTCAAATGAAAGGCGAGGACAAAACTGGAGCAGAGACTGAAGGAAAGACCATCCAGAGAACGCCCCACCTAGAGATTCATCACATTTGCAGACACCAAACCCTCACACTATTGCTGATGCCACGAAGTGTTTGCTGACAGGAGCCTCGTATGGGTGTCTCCCTGAGAAGTTCTACCAGCACTTAACCAATACAGATGCAGATACTCACAGCCAATCATCAGACTGAGCCTGGGGATCCCAATGGAAGAGCTAGGGTAAGGACTGAAGGAGCTGAAGGGAACTGCAACTCCATAGGAAGAACAATATCAACTAACTAACCACCCAGAGCTTCCAGGGACTAAACCACCAACCAAAGAGTATGCATGGGGGAGCCATGGCTCCAGATTCAGATGTAGTAAAGGATGGCCTTATCTGACATCAGTGGGTAAGGAGGTCATTGGTCCTGTGGAGGATGCCCTAGTATAGGGAATCTACAGCAGTGAAGCTGAGGTGAGTGAGTGTGTGGAGGAGTGCCCTCATAGAAGCAAAGGGGGAGGGGGAGAAGAGAGGAAGGGGGGTTATGGAGAGATAACCAGGAAGGGGGATATCATTTGAAATGTAAATGAATAAAATGATTAATTAAAAAAATTCATTTTGATGGACTTGGGGAACCATTCAATTCTTTTAGAGAAGGTGAAAACTTGTATTTCATAGTACTTAGGCACTAAAAGAATTAAAGGGTTTTTTGTTATCAATATACAATAGAAAAATAGTTTTTAGAATCATGTCAACATTTAGAGGCATGAATGATAAATTTATATATATGGAGAGCAAAAGCAATATACAGAAAACAAGTAGCCAACCTCAAACTAAATGGAGAGAAACTTCAAGCAATCCCACTAAAATCAGCGACTAGACAAGGCTGCCCACTCTCTCCTTACCTATTCAATATAGTACGCAAAGTCCCAGCCAGAGCAATCAGACAACAAAAGAAGGCCAAAGGGATACAAATTAGAAAGGAAAAAGTCACAATATCACTATTTGTAGATGATATAATAGTATAATTAAGTGAACCCAAAAATTCTACCAGAGAACTTCTAAACCTGATAAACAACTTCAGCAAAGTGACTGGATATAAAATTAACTCAAACAAATCAGTAGCCTTCCTCTACTCAAATATTAAACAGGCTGAGAAAAAAAATAGGGTAATGACACCCTTCACAATAGTCACAAACAATATAAAATATCTTGATGTGACTCTAACCAAACAAGTGAAAGATCTATATAACAAGAACTTCAAGTCTCTGAAGAAGATCTCAGAAGATGGAAAGATCTCCCATGCTCATGGATTGGCAGGATTAATAGAGTAAAAGTGGTCATCTTGAGGAAAGCAATCTACAGATTCAATGCAATCCCCATCAAAATCCCAACTCAATTCTTCACAGAGTTAGAAAGAGCAATTTGAAAATTCATTTGGAATAACCAAAAGCCCAGGCTAGTGAAAAGTATTCTCAACAATAAAATGAACTTCAAGCTTTACTACAGAGAAATATTGATAAAATCTGTATGGTATTGGTACAGAGACAGGCAGGAAGATCAATGGAATAGAATTGAAGACCCAGAAATGAACCCACACACCTATGGTCATTTGATCTTTGACAAAGTAGGGAAAACTATTCAGTTTAAAAAAAAGACAGCATTTTCAACAAAGGGTACTGATTCAACTGGTGGTCTGCATGTAGGAAAATACAAATTGCTCCATACCTATCTCCTTGCACAAAGCTCAAGTCCAAGAGGATCAAGAACCTCAACATAAAACCAGATACACTGAATCTAATAGAAGAGAATGTGGCAAAAAGCCTCAAACACCTGAGCACAGGGGAAAATTTTCTGAACTTAACAAGATCAAGAATCGACAAATGGGACTCATAAAATTGCAAAGCTTCTGTAAGGCAAAGGACACTGACATTAGGGCAAAATCGCAACTGACAGATTTGGAAAATGTGTTTCCAATCCTACATCCAATAGAGGGCTAATATCCAATATATACAAAGAACTCAAGAAGTAAGACTCCAGAGAACCAAATAACCCTATTAAAAATGGGGAACAGAGCTAAACAGAATTCTCAACTGAGGAAACTCGAATGGCCGAGAAGCACCTAAAGAAATGTTCAACATCCTTAGTCATCATGGAAATGCAAATTAAAAAAAAAAAACCTGAGATTCTACCAGTCAGAATGGCTAAGATCAAAAACTCAGGTGACAGCAGATGCTGGTGAGGATGTGGAGAAAGAGGAACACTCCTTCATTGTTGGTGGCATTGCAAGCTGGTACAACCAGTCTGGCCATTCCTCAGAAAATTGAAGATAGTAATACCTGAGGACCCAGTTATACCACTCCTGAGCATATACCCAGAAGATGCTCCAACATATAGCAAGGTTATATAACATGCTCCACTATGTTCATAGCAGCATTATTTATAACAGCCAGAAGCAGGAAAGAACCCAGATGTCCCTCAACAGAGGAATAGATACAGAAGATGTGGTATATTTACACAGCTATTAAAAACAAAGAATTCATGAAATTCTTAGGCAAATGGATGGAACTAGAAAATATCACCCTGAGTGGGCTAATCCAATCACAAAAGAACACACATGGTATGCTCTCACTGATAAGTGGGTATTAGCCCAAAGGCTCAAAATATCCAAGATACAACTCACAAACCACATGAAGCTCAGGAAGAAGGAAGACCAAAGTGTGGACGCTTCTGTCCTTCTTAGAAAGGGAACAAAATACTCACAGGAACAAATAAGGAGGCAAAGTATAGAGCAGAGAATGAAGGAAAAGCCATCTGGAGATTGTTCCACCTGGGGATCCATCCCATATACAGTCACCAAATGTAGACACTATTGTGAATCTCAAGAAGTGCATGCTGATAGTAGCTGGATACTGCTGTCTCCTGAGAGGCTCTGCCAGAGCCTGACAAATGCAGAGGTAGATGCTCGCAGTCATCCATTGGACTGAGCATGGGGTCCCCAATGGAGGAGTTAGAGAAAGGACTGGAGGAGCTGAAGGATTTTGCAACTCCATAGGAAGAACAATATCAACCAATTAGACCCTTCCCACCCCAGAGCTCCCAGGGACTAAACCACCAACCAAAGAGTAGATAGACATGGAGGGACCCATGACTCCAGCTGCATATATAGCAGAGGATGGCCTTGTCAGGTATAAATAGGAAAAGAGGCCCTTGATCTTGTGAAGGCTTGATGCCCCAGTGTTGGAGCATGTCAGGGTGTAAGGTGGGAGTGGATGGGTGTGTGGCTGAGGAGGGGGAGTGGGATAGGATAGGGGTTTCTTGGGTTTATTTACATTTGAAATGTAAATAAAGAAAATATGTAATAAAAAAAGAAAAAATAAATGACTCAAACACTAGCATTATATACTCACCTCATGTTGTAGAGTTGAAATATTTTTAAATTACAGATTTGAATGTGCTTTGAGAGTCAGTTATGAGTTATTTCTCAGTGATCTAGTTCGTTTGCTATGAATGGACGTTTTCTATGAATACATTTTGTAGAAATGTTGGAAATTGAAAATCACAACAGAAATCTAATTGATAACATATTGATCTTCTACACTCTAAACTACATTATAAAGAAATATACAGCCTCATTAATAAATCAACAAATGTTCCTGAAATCATCCCCTTTCGGTTAGTTTTTCATGTCTCTGATAACATTCAAAGATTAGTGAATGTGTTCACAATATGTGGGCAAGATGCTTAGAATTGAATGAACATCTGTCTGTTTGGGTTAACTTGATGTCAGACTCAAGGAGGTTGCTTTGTTATTTCTCATCTTTTATTCCCAACTAAAGCCAGTGTGTGTGTGTGTGTTTGTGTGTGTGTGTGTGTCTCTGTGTGTGTGTGTGTGTGTCTGTGTTTGTCTGTGTGTGTCTGTGTGTGTGTGTCTGTGTGTGTCTGTGTGTGTCTGTGTATGGAAAAAGGGAGTAATCTCCCTGATGTCCCTTCTTGTAGGAAGACTAAGCACATGGGCTCAGTGACCCACTCCTTTGCCCACATTTGCCCTTCATTACTTCTCTAGAGGCACCATTTTCAAATAAACACACATTAGAGAGTAGACTTGTGAAACATGATTGCTTAAGAGGTACAAATCATTAGTAATTCCGTGTTTTTATTGTACTTACATTTCTTTTAAAAAGATTTTACTTGAGAATGAATCATACAACTCCTTTAGGCCGATGCAGACTTAAATCCTCTCAGTCTTGTTTGACTGCTCTCTGGTAGAACACTCAACCTCAGACTCCTACGAAGTGTGAAAAGGGGAATATTTTTTTATCTTATTTCCTTGTTGTCATATTTATGAATGTCATACTTAGATATAGGTTTGAGCAAACCTTAATCTCATTATTTGTAATATAATTTTTTGTTGATAAATTTTATATGGAACAATTTCCATTTAGGGCTGAGGCCTAGAATCAGTATTTTGTTCTGAGTTTATCATCTCAGATATTAGTATGATGTTTATACACATTAAATTATTAATATATTATACCAAGTTATATGTCCTAGTCAGGGTTACTATTGTTATGATGGAACATCATGACCAAAAGGAAGCTGGGGAGGAAAGGGTTTATTTGATTTATCCTGTTCATCAAGGGAAGTCAGGATGAGAAATCAAAAGGAAAGTAACCTGGAGACAGCAACTAATTCAGAGGCCATGGATGCATGCTGCTTACTGGTTTGCTCCTCAAGGCTTGTTCAGCCTGATTTCTTACAGAATCTAGAACCACCAGTTTTGGGTGACCCCACCTAAAATGGGCTGGACCCTCCCACATCCATCAAGAAGATTAAGAAGATGCCCTACAGGATTGCCTACAATCAGAATTTATGGAGGTATTTTCTCATTTCAGTTTCCCTCCTCTCCAATGCTTCTAGATTATCTCAAGTTGACATTAAACCAGTCAAGATATTATGTACTATCTATCTATCTATCTATCTATCTATCTATCTATCTATCTATCTA
>NW_021604590.1:1030196-1043372 GCF_004785775.1 Grammomys surdaster | reverse complement strand
CTATCTATCTATCTATCTATCTATCTATCTATCTATCTATCTATCTATCTATCTGATAAGCAAGATCTATTATTATTAATTATATAACGTGATAAGTTTTTGGTTTAGCAGAACAAATATATCACAACTACTTCCTACATCTGAAGTGTTGTAAGGCGATAGGTGCCCAGACCTTAGCATAAATGACACTATGTTATAGGCACCACTTTGATCTTTAAACCTAGCACCCAGGTCCCAACACCTGCTAAAATGGAAACAAAGACCTGATTCATAGTTCCAGAATTCAGAAAAGTTTCTAAATGTACTAACTTTCTTTTCAGCCTCAGTAGTTCTACTTCTTGCTAACTGAAGGATGTTTACAAGAATATGGTTTTGTATATAAATTACAAACAACTATGAGGATCAGGCTGCATGATTTGTGCAAGTTTCCCACACAGCCACTGGCTGACAGTATAGACTTTCTATTTGACTTCAAAAATGTCCACATGTGTTCTCTGGTAAAGTTACCTCACAATAGCCAAAGTGAGGGACAGTGACTATGCAGTGGAGAACATAAATTAGATGCTAGGGGCAGTGCCCACCAGCAACACAGCAGCTTGCCCACAAATGTGAATTTTTTTCTCCATGTCTGGAAAATTCCTTGTGGGTAGCAGGAGAACAGGGTGATGCTGTTTGAAATTTGCTTCAGGCTCAGATCTCTGATCTTCATTCTCCTGGTTGTCTTTGCTTCCTTGATAAAAAAAAAATCTTATTTTTTGTTTTTCTGCCTTTGGAAGATGTGGCTTTGATTCATGCTTGTTTTCTTCAGTCCCAAGGCAGATTCTTGAAGGTTTGAATCTCATCTCAGAGACTGAGAATATGATAAGTAAACAGCTGTGCAGACTGCTGGGAGCTTAGTGTCTCGCAGAACTAGAGCCTTGCACAGACTCAGGCAAATGTTGCCACTGATATTTGAGGAGCAGCTGGATTGGCCTTTATGATTATTGTAAAAAATGTGGGCTTCTCAGGAGCCAAGCATCCTTGGGAAAGAAACCTCCTGTGTCCCAGGAGAACTGGTAGCAGGGATGAACTAGGAGGAACTGGAAAGAAGCAGGTATGTGGAAGGAAAGGCTGGCAGGGCTGGTAGGCACCTCTGCAAAAGGTTCTCTGCCACATGACACAGTGGGGCTGGCAAGGTCTTCAGTGAAGCTTCCCAGCTCTGCCAGGTACCTGCTAGGAGTTCTCACTGCAATACCCTATTATCTCAGTTTTCAACCCAGTGAGCATTTTCATAATGAATATACACATCGAACAATTGACAAATGGCAACTTAAATAAATAATCTGGTCAGTTTTAAGGAGGCATAAATATTTCCCTGTACAAGAATTCAAATATAATAGTATGAGCTAGTAAGAGTTGATATCAAGATAAATAAATTGAATTGCTTGCCTTAATTTTCTCAATTCATATTTGAGGCTTGTAAATCATATTATCAAAATCTCTGACAAACCACGGAAAACCCAGCCACTGGAAGGAGTGACAGCTACATCCAGTATGTACACTAGAAGTATTTTTCTTATTATTCTGTTAGAATCGAACACACATGTAAATTACAGAGTTTAGACAATGATCCAATGTATAGGTCTGTTGTGTCTGTCTATATTAGATGTTTGTTAATGGTCACTTCAATACTTTCATTATCGTAGTGGAATTAATATTATTCTTGTGACTAATTATAAAAAGTAATAAATGCCTTATGTATAATTATAGTTTGAGATTTTTCTATTTATTTCTCTTCCTGCACGTATTTGTCACAGCCACCAGAGAAACAGCAATTTGCTTTCGATAATTTTAGAAGCAGAGTGAGGCACCATTACCTCGAAGAGACACTTTATTCAACTGTTTGTCTCTTTCTCAACATTTGTTACCAGATATTGGAACTTTGAGTGAATCAGCAGAGAGGTTAAACACGGCCATGGTTTTAATTGCTTTTCAGTTCTTTCCCTTAACTAGATCCAGTCTGTTTATTGGTACTGATTGACTTGAATGGATGAGTTTTATCGATCATTTTTCGTGACCAATTTAATTCAATCAAATTGTCCTATTTCAAGTTGAGCAAGTGAGTTTTATTTTCTAATCCAATTAAGAGAAGTCTATAAAATGTTGTTCACATAATACTCGGGGAATAGCTCGTTTATTTCCTTCCCACTAGAGCCAGCACAACACAGTGAATCCTCATGGCACAGTCTTAAATCATACAAATGCCTGTGCCCAGTCCTCTCCAAATTAAGAGTATCTCCAGGGGATTGTGACTCATAGAAAATGACCAGTCAAAATTAGATGTATTAGGAATATCCTCTACCTTAGGATCCAGTCATCAGTGTAGTGACTCAGGTTATTAGATTCATCAAGCTCAAGAGTCATACCCATAGAACCAGCCGCAGCTCAGTCAGTACTGCCAAGGCAGAACCTGGAGGAAGAGCCCTTTGTCCCTCCTTCCACACTATGCTCCTTAAACACCTCACAATAACTACTTCACTAGAGTTTTCTCATAGAAAACTATCAGCTACTATAGTGCCAGTGAAAAATGTAGTTTAGATGAAATCAGTTTCTGTGCCATTGTGTGTAGGATTCTGTCTGGAGATTTTAAAAGGTCCTACTTTAGGGTGATACCAAGTGACTGTTCCTTATGAAGATATGAATATTCACACATTAAATGACATGGAAACATATTGGGTGAGAATATTTTCTCATTAAATGAATAGACATTATTGTTTTGTTATGCTATTATCTTATATTCAATTCTCAAGACTAACGTACTTCTAAATAATTCTACATACCTAATTGTGTTATACATGCTGAGCAATTTCTGCAGCATACTGATGTTAGCATCTGTTGTAAAAGCTGTCTTCTTAGCATCACAGCCCTTGCAACTTTTTTTTTTTCAGAATTAGCTTTAATTACTCACAAGGGATTCTCACAATGGGGCCTATGAGGAAATTGACATTTCTTCATAAAGGAAATGGTGGGAAGCGTCACAGTCCACCCCTGGGTTCTCAGCCTCTTTTGCCTTCACCTCTTCTCAATGTGTATGATTCTTTCTAATTGCACATAGTCCTATGGTCTTGGGGAGTCCTAAAGTACATATTTAGATGAAAGATTAACTAGAGGGATGCCATCTATGGTGCTATGGGTAGTATTGTCTCTTCTAGGGTAAGGCTTTTGTATGATGTCACTGCTTTGGGTCACCAACATCCCCATAAGTAATGTCCTCACCCATGTGGTGTAAATAAGCTCAATAGGTTGAACTTTGGTGAAATCTACTTCAGCCTGATCTTAGAACCTTACGTGGGATGAGTAAATGTTTGTTTTTGAATCCTCAGGGAATGTGCATGAAATAGCATCCCTTTTAAATGTGTTGTATACCAGTGGGAAAATGTTGATCAGTTTAAAGTATTTAAAAAGGCATTTAAATTTTTTTTTTGTCCAAGGATTATTAACTATAGCCTTAGGGTGGCTTGAAAAAGCACAACTACTGAGTGTAGAAGCACTCAGGAACTACCTGTTTCATTGTGGACATTATTGTTTTGAGACAGGTTCTTTTGTAGCCTAATCTGGCCTAGAAGTCACAGAGTGGCTGAAGATGACACAAATTTCTTATCTTCCTGCCTCAGTTTCCCAAATTTGGGGATTATGAGTATACCCAACACCTGGCTTCAAAGTTTCCTATTCTTCCAGTGGTGCTGACCACTATCATATATGAACTAATGTTGCCTTTAAGAACAAAAACAGTAAGAAGGTTAGACAACCCAATATTCACTGAGCCCTTTCTATGTAAATACTCTCCCTGAGAATAAGTAGTAGTAAAACATCAGAAAGCATAATTGTATGCCAGTTTAAATTTGGATACAAAATAAGTCTGTAGCAGGCTTTTTCTAAACACCCTTGCCTGTTTACTGAAGCCCATACTCAGATGCAGGTATCCTTGATAAGTATATTGAAAATTCATTTTTCTAAGTATTTCCAACGTGAGGTGCACATTCTAAAGAGCTGATTAATGCCATAAGTCCAACCAGGAAAAATTGGATGACTTGAAATTAAAATTATATTTGTGTATAAATCAGGAGCAAATTATATCTAGGGTCAACCCCATAGGACAGAAGGGAGCATTGATGGGAAGATGAAGCCAAAGAAGAGACACTCAATGAATTCTGAATAAAACTCTTTATTCTCATTGAATTCTAGTTGTTAGTTCATCTACATGCCAAACATGTATACAGAATCTGCTTCTGAGAATATTTCATTACAACAGGGATGTGTTATGATTAATGAGAGAGCTGCTTGTCATTTACTTCATCTTGATAATAAGAGATTCGATTTAGTGACCTCTTGTTTGTAGTTCATATTAGTGATTGATGGTATTGTTTTTTGTTTATCTCAGGAACTGTAATTTCAGAGTTAGTAATAAAGTAATAATGCATAATTTATGTTAAAATACAAAGAGTGATCTTCCTATAAAATGAACATAGTTAAGTTTTAAAAAGTGTAGTTCATATTCTCACCTGTGAGGAAGTCAAGTAAGTGAAAATGTTTCAACTTCTATTAATCATTCATAATTATCAATGAAGCTAAACTCACAGTGTAGCTCACTAATCCACTCCAGTAGGTTATACTGTGTAAGTACAAGGATTGTTAAAAATCCTTAAAATGTTCATTCAGTTTCAACCCAGGGGTCCAAGAATCATACCCTAGGACTGGTTGATGAGGGCCAGGGTTGAGATTCAGGAACTGAACCATGACACTGAGTTATGATCTTACAAGATTTTTAAGCTGGAAATCCAAAACTATCTGTGCCAACCACCAATCAGGATTCGAGGATAGGGGATTTCCTTAGGAACGTGTCTTTGTTTTAGATTTATCTTGTTCTTATTGGTTGGGATATACAATTGTGGCAGAGGACTTGCCTTGTCTAATACTCATGATTTAACTTGTCTACCGGAATGGGACTTGCCTTATCTAACATTCCTGTCTTAACTTGCCAACCAGGATGGCAGTTACCCATGTACATATCTCTTTCTGAAAATTAGGATGTCAGTTCCCTAGGAGGTCATGGGAACTTAAATTTTACTTGACCACTACTCAAAATGCAAGTCTTATTACAATTAGTTTCTTAGTTTGGTATAGGTGTCTTTTTTATGTTTGATCCATCCCAGGAGCAGCTTATAAAGGCAAATACCATAAAATGTTATACATATGTGCAGGAAGCGCTGTTGGGTGGTTGGTTCAGGTACAAGCTTATTGTGAGTAACTGCACAACAGTTCTATTGACTTCTATCCCGATTGGTTTCCAAGGGCACTAAGTATAACTGAATATGTAATCAGTCGTGGCATTACAAAGATGTCTAATAACAGCAGACACATATGAGAAAGTTTCCTTATAATAGCTGGATAGCCAGGTACCTAGGCCTTAATATTTTACATAGGCCTTAAGATAGGCCCCCTTTTTGAGTTGTTCCTGAAAGTTAAATCTTTGACTCTAAAGTTTCTGATGCCAGGGAAATTATATTGGGTCTAAAGAACCATAAGTTAGACACCGGAAATATGCTGTCTAACAAAAGAATCTAGAGCATTGATTATGTAGACTCCACAGGTGAGAGCCAGCAGGAGGAGGCATAGGGGATCAATCAGGGCAGTTTTTAATGAGGTTCTTTGACTTTATCTAAAATATCTCTGAGATCTAGAATGATTAGCAATATTGTTTGTTTAGCCTTATATCTCCTCACAAGAACAGCTCCTAGGCAAAGATGAGTCTTTACATAATATTGAGACATGTTGAGAGGCCATTACCCCCCAAATTTTTTTTCCTTAGACATCATTGGCTTTAAATTTGGTAGCTTGATAGGTCAGATAGTGCCTGTCTATGTGATGAAGGTAGGATGTTGGTTGGAATTATAGGTAGACATTCTTTTTTTATGTCTGACATAGCATTTCAATCTACTAGGTGGGACAATGGATGAGATACTTTCTTCTGTAATTATTTCCAGCTGATATTAGGATGTTGGTATTGGGTTCTGGAATGCTGAAAGGCTAGTCAAAGTCTGGGAAATGGCACATTTATCAGAAATATCCGATTAGTTGATCCAGCTGAAAGACAGGGAGCAATCACATCCACTGAACAGTTTACATAAGCTTTTAGCAAGTCAGACTTCACCAGCCTACAGTCCATAGGTGATCCCTGGATGGAGTCTTTTGCCAGGAGAAAATCTGCTGAGATAAATATAAACTAGAAACAGAAGTCAAAGTTGTCTAATAATCAGGAAAGGTATAAAATCCCAAGACCAAGGGTAAAATCCCGTTTTCAAGAGCAGGCAGGGGTACTTATCTGGAATATGTTTGATCTGTCACAAGTGGATTTAAGTCTTATGACTTCTTGATACTCTGAAGCTTATATGTACTTTAGAAAAAGCAGTTAGTTGGTGTCTCTAAGATGGCAGAAGTGGACTCATCCCTTTGATACCTATTGAAAACCGTAAGTTTGGGTTAAAAGGCATGAAACATTTAGTCCAGAGGGCTAGATATACAGACTGAACAGATTTTTTAGCATGATGAGAATTAAGTGTATATACAGAAGACAACCAAAGGGAGTTTAAATTTTTGAGCTTATAACTGAATTGTATGCAGCCAGAGTTCTATCACCTTATTAGAATTCACAGATCAATGTTAATAACAATAGCGGGGGGGGAGTATGAGACATCTTTTTATATTTTTATAGACCTTATATAATTCTTTAATAAATTATAACTTATATTTACATATCTCGAAATATCCTTTTTAGATTAAAAAGTATAAAAATCTTTTTATACTTTGAAACATCTTCTAAACCTTTGAACATTTTCTTAGCTGTTTCATCTTTAGGCCCTATATATATGGTCTAAATGTGTGTGTGTGTGTGTGTGTGTGTAATATGTTAGACTTTACATTTTATAATTTTTATTTAATTATTTACCATGAGTGACAGATTACGATATCATGAGGCCCGCAAGCAAAGCAAACTGTTTGCTCTTTTTATTAAGAGACCTAGAAGTTTTAATTAGCTAATGTACTAGTTGCCTATTGTTCTCTAGCTGTCAAGCCAGAGCTAGCGTAGCTGTTATGTGATCAGAAACTTGAGAAGGTTAAATTGTAATCTAGATGGACTATGTATCAATTAAAATGACAAAGGTTAGTCCATATTTCATTCCCTAGACAGTTATCCCATGTTTTTGTGTACACTGATAGGCAGAGTTAGTCTTTGGCCATCAGGCCCAGAAGGTGAAGAGATTTATTTTCCTATAGAGGGGGAACATGGGAGAGATTGGCCTCATCTTGTTTTGGCAATATGTAGTAATCAATTCTCAATTCTCCAGTGTCCTTATTTGTCTACGATTCAGGCTGGGTCATGGCAACAGGCAAGGCATTGAGCAGTTATGATCTGTGGTTAGCCTTCCACAATCCAGATGGGATCTTCTGTCATTGTGTCCATTGTCTCTTCTTAAAGACATTGGGGGGTCAATGTCAGGATTTGGGAGTCTCTGTATGGCATAGTAAATTTAAGCATATTAAATGGCATATTCAGCAGATCTCTGCAAGGTTTGAGTGCCAGTATTTAACTAGCATATTTGAGTTGAACACTCTTTGTCTGTTTTAGCTATCTGTTTAAAACTATACCTTATAAACCCAAAACAGGAGAGTAAATAAAGTTAGTCTTGTAATTAGCTCTCCATTCTTAGCCTGACATTAGATATATTTCTAAACATACTAAAGGATTTGATCACTCATAAGGTTACTATCAACTTGTTTTTGTTTTATAGTACCTTTATGAGACTAGAACTTTAGATTTTTATCCTTGTTAGATTTGAACCTTAAAAATCATGATTTTGAATTGAAGTTCTTTTAGTATCAAAATAAAACTTTTTAATTTATAAACATAATCCATATAGAGACAGGGAACTTTCCCGACCTCTGTACTGTACATCATTATAAAATATAACACTTTCCTATATGTTTATAAAAATAAATATTCTAAAGCTATATTATATCTTAGCAAAAACAAGGCTAAACGTATCTTTAAGGCAGTGATTTTAACATTTCTAATGTAAACCTCTAACATTTTCAGAAGACAAAGCCAAGCCAAGGCTTTTTAAAAAAAATTATTTAATTTATTTTTTACACTCCAGATTTTATCCCCCTACCAGTCCACTCTCTGACTGTTCCACATCCCGTACCTACTTGCCTCGTCTCCATGATAATGTCGCCACCCCCCACCCCACTCCCTCACATTTCCCAAAGCCAAGTTTTAACAGTGTAAAATCAAATCAAGTGGATTATTTTTATGTTACAAAGTTTTGTTACCAGCAAGAAAAGTTCTTGTATACAAAGAAAAGTTCTTGTATGTGGTTGTGCAACTTTAATATCTCATTAAAGAAACATTGTTTTAAATTCTCATTTTTAAAGTCTTACTTTGAGACAGGACTGTAATTGTGTATTCCAACTTAAAAGTTTCTTTAGAGACCTGTTTCTTTGGTTGGCTCGTGCACTATTTTGTCCAGATTGACTTTAATGCCTGAGTTGCTTGTCCTGAGCCAACTTTTTGTTATAGGTGTTACAGATTTTTTAATCATACCCAATAACTTATGAGCTTATAATCTATAACAAAAACATGCAGAATATACTAAACTTATGTATTTAGTACTGGTCACAAATTAAGATGTAGTAGCCACATACATTTAAAATAGATAAATTTTTCTTACTTTCTCCAATTGTAATTTTAAGTAGTGCCTTCTGGTATTATGAAAGCTAGTTTTCAAGGAGATGGCGTTCATGTCAGATTCAATTTGGATCCTCTAGGTCCTCTGTTTTAACAATGATACATTGTATAATTTCTTTTCTGGTCTGACTGTATGATATTTTGTGCGTCTTTTATATCTGTATGGATGTCTTTCCTTAGTTTGCTGATGTTTTCTCCTTTAATGTTGTTGAAGATCTGGTCTATGTCATTGGCTAGGGATTCTTCTCCCTCCTCTAGGTCTTTATCGAAGCAGTGTTTTTTAATGAGGCAATATATTTCCTGCATGTTTCTTCCCTGTGGTTGATTATTATTATCAATTATTTATTAGTAGTATGATTATGATGTTTGGTTAAGAGCCTCTACTTTGTCTTCAAAATCTTGACACTGTTTTTGCTTGACCCATTCTTGTAAAGATTTCCTTTGAGTTTTCTAGTTATTAGGTTTTTAAATTCCATCTTCATTTCAGCTTGAATCTTCTTCAGTGTTTCTACCTATTTATTTGTTTCAATTCTCAAGTCCTGAATTGCCTCTGACATTTTTTTTGTCTGTGTGTGTGTGTGTGTCTGTATTTTCTTGGACATCATTCAGATGTTTATTCTCTTTAAGTTCTTTTTAATTTCATGGAGCTGTTTCTTTGTATCTTTTTAAAATTCTTTGATGAAATTTATGTTTCTTTTTTTTTTAAAAAAAATTCTGTGTCCAGAATGTATCTAGGTAATTCTGGTTGGCCAGACTAGACTACATGTCTAGTAGGTTTTGGAGGGGAGACACTGGCTTGATCTTTCACATTATTTTGGGGGATGAAATGGAACACGTGGACGTCTTCAGTCAGCTTTGTGTCTGTAGGAGCAGAGCATGTTAGGGTGGAAGAAAGGATGTGTGGTTGGCCTAGAGACTGGAAATGGCTTTGGTAAGTAGAAGTGACTGGGCTTCTGTGTAAGACATGCACCATGCTCCAAGCCTGGATAGTGGGGTAGACCTGGCTTTGTGAATAGGTTGGAGGTAGTATGGGAGAGGCCTGCACACTGGGATAGTCAGGGAAGTTCAGGATAAAAACCTAGAGGTTGGTTGTCATATGTGTGTTACATGCAGTTATATGTGTGGAGATCAGGCCTGTGCACTGAATGCGGGGTCCGAGCTAGACCTGGTAGGTTGAAAACAGTCTCTGGAAAAGAAAGTCAGACAAACTCAGCAGGCTAGATCCTGGAGAAAATAAGCCTTTCTTCCTTGGGTACTGGCAAGTGCTAAGAACTATAAAGCTATGCTAAAGTCTTCTAAATCTGCTGTGAATATTAATGATAAAGTTCTTCCCTATTACCCACTCTGCCAGGCTTCTTTATAGAGTTGATATTTTGTGCTACAGTATTCCAGCAGTGTTACACAACACTATCATGGCTTGTTTATAATATTTTACTTGGACCCACTGAAAACTAATAAGAATATATTGTTATACAATTCTGCCTCTGTGATCTAAAGAAGTGTCTTGCTTAGAGTAACACAGCATATGCTAAATATTAAAATGTAAAGCAAGATACCTCTTTATATATTCACTGCTGTCTGTGTTTTTAAAATACCCTTTAGCATCATATCTTATTAGGAAACATTGGAGCCTGTGAGTTTCATTTGAAATCTTTCTTTTTAGATCTCCTTGTACAGCAATAAGAAAATCTACTCATATTTTTCTTAAGCAGTTTAAAGGCAGAATGTACTTACAAGTGAAATCAACTGTCCTTCTTCTGTTGAAATGAGAAGTATTATGGGTTCTTGGGACCATGTGTAAATAGCAGATTGAAACTTGATCACAGAGAATTTTCTGTTTCTTGGGGCATCTGTTATGCTTGACTGAAGCCTCAGTACTAGAAATGCTTTAAGTACTTAGGTGGCATAAAAAGTAGAAACTGATGTTTTAAATTTCTTTTGTAACAAATCACTGTTAACAACAACAGAAACTTACTTTGGATTGGGTAAGTCCTCATAATGTTTGAACACTAAAGATGTAATAGAGTATAAATAGGTAAATCCTCATAATGTTTGTGCACTAGAGATGCCAAGGAGTATATTTTATATATAATATGTATATATTATATGATTTTATATTATGGTCTGCACTCCTTGATTCTTGACAGAGAGAAGTTATGGTTTATATAATCTTACATGTGTATTCATAACATTTCAAAATGTTTCCATTTTACCCCTGTGTATCAGAAGGAAGAAACAGAAGGTGTAAAAGTTATGAAATGTTTCATTATAATCGTAAGGATAACATCAAACTGCTAATGAATACATATATAAATATGTGAACACAAGCAATCAATGACTGAAAAGAAACCACAAGCCATAAGCAATAGACACATATCAAGAATCATCTAGCATTAAAATGCATACAGATGAAAGCAGAAATGAAATACTACTTATTAGGCATACAAATAAAAGTGTGTTGTGCTTTATTGAAAGGTAGTAAAGGTACACTGAATCCATAGTTCAGCTGATACCCTGATTGCCAATGAGACACTTTGCAGAGCAATTTCACACAATGAAGGCCAATAAAAATATTTATAAGACTTGCTTAAGGGAGCTCCTGGCATTTTCTATGATGATAAATAAACACAAGCTATTTGACATCTTCTATGAAATAAAATTCCAGAAAAACTAGGGAGGCAGAAGGACAATATAGGTATTAAGAATAGGGAAAACCAAGCATCTTGTAAAGAACATGGGATGTTGAGAAATTTCTTTTTGGATGGTGATTGGCTGAAGGAAGAAGTCAGGAAGATTGGCGCTAAATCTTTGTTCTTTACATTTTATTTCAGAATTGTACATGTAAAGCAAATCATGTAGATTGTAAGTATGCTGTTCAGTCAGTCAGTGATCAGGATGCTGCTTACAGCCTGGACCAAGATAGCATGACCAGCATCGAGATCCAGAAGACGATCTTGAACAATGATCGTAAGGTTCCCTTTTCACCATGAAGGCAGCAGATTACATTAAAATATTTTTTAATCTTCATACAAGAGTTACATTCTTTTGTATCTGGAAAGTTACCACACTTATAATGTAAATATTCAGATATATTCTGCATGTAACAACAATATAAAAAGTTAATTTTGTTTGATACTTTATGCAGATTTGATTCATCATTTTTATTTCTTATACGTTTCTATAGTTCAAATATTTCAGTCCCTCCATAGTTAATGTTGGGACATCATCCCAAACTCAATAGTATTAAAAGTGGTCTTTTAGGAAAAGATTAAATCATGAATGATCTGCCCCAATGCATGGAACTAATCCACTAGGGGATTTGCCCTGCCAATCTATAGGTTCTTTTCACTAAGTGACATTGCCATCTAAGGGTTTCAGTTTGTGAAAAATGTCTTTAGAAACTCAGAAAGTCAGGAACTTTCCAAAGGCACATTTAGAAGTGACAATGCTAACGATCAGGTATTATGAGTAGCAAATAAATGTAAAAAAATCACCATAGTCTCATTCAATATTTTCCTAGAATGCTAAGAAATTTTGATAAAATTCCCTTAAGCTAAAAGTAAAGCTGTTAGAAAAGGAAAATAAAAATCTTTAGAATATGGCCCATGACATAAAAATGAAAGAAAATAAAATTGTCGAATTAGTTAATAAAATGGCTTATAAGAAAGTATGACTTGTATAAATAATTCAGAAGAAGGTATAGAAAAAGCATTTGATTAAGTGCAATCTATCATGAAGATCTTTAGGTATCTTTTAAAATATCTTACAGAAGAATATCACACTATATTAACATAGTTGAATATTTTCAGGTACATGTAAATATATCTGTTAAGAATAATTTAAACCATATTTTTGTTGAATATGGTTTATCAATGAATCTTATAAAATGTATTTAATATGCTTATATCAGAGACACAATTTCAGTTCAATTAGTTGATACATTTACGGATAAAAATAAGATAATATCAGAGTTATTAAAAAGCATTATTTTAGTACAATGAGAATATCATTACCACCCGAGAGGAATTTTAGTTTCTTTAAATAATTTATGAGATAGTCTTAAAAAAAGAAGGTAAAGGAAATTTATTTTATCTTGGAATGCTAGAGTTTTTTCTTTAAGAGGCTTATGAGAACAGGGCCGAGTTTAATAAAATCATATGGCATGTTATTGATTATCATGGAATCACAATAATACAACATACATATATGATCATACTAGATTGAGCAGCTTCAACTTTATCTTTATTTCCTCTTGTGTTCATATGTTTGTAACCAATCTCATGAGTGTCACTTGACAATAGTAAATAGGTCTACTTAATTCAAATATGCAGAAAGGTGTAGAGGCCCTTCTGCCCCTGCCTGGTCCTCTGGGCTGGAGCAGACACAGAGTC
>NW_021604590.1:930466-1030186 GCF_004785775.1 Grammomys surdaster | reverse complement strand
GTCCTCTGGGCTGGAGCAGACACAGAGTCGGTCTGCTCCTGTCCTGTGGAGAAACTGAATCCTGAGTCATCCAGGAGCCACGGCACTCAGAGCAGCTGACACAGAGTCGGTCTGCTCCTTTCCTGTGGAGAAACTGAATCCTGAGTCATCCAGGAGCCACTGCACTCAGAGCAGCTGGAGCCACTGCACTCAGAGCAGCTGAAACTGAATCCTGAGTCATCGAGGACCCACTGCACTCAGAGCAGAAGGATTTCCAGATCCAAGAGGTGGCCTGAGTCCCAGGAGTTATTCCACCCAGGAGATTAGGAGCATAAGACCACAGAGACCTCTGGACTCTGAGGAGCTCTGCAATAAGCAAGATAACTGGAAATACAGACTCCAGTTTTACACAGTGAGGGCAGGTACCACTAGAGTTAACCAGATGGCGAAAGGCAAGCGCAAGAACATAAGCAACGGAAACCAAAGTTTCTTGGCATCATCAGTGCCCAATTCTCCCAATATAGCAAGCCCTGAACACCCCATCACACCTGAAAAGCAGGATTCAGAATTAAAATCACTTCTCATGATGATGATAGAGGATTATAAGAAGGAATTAAGTAACTCCCTTAAAGAAATACAGGAGAGTACAAGTAAACAGATAGAAGCCCTTAAAGAGGAATCACAGAAATCCCTTAAAGAAATGGAAGAAAACACAAAGAAGGAATTAAACAAAAACATTCAGGATCTGAAACTAGAAATAGAAACAATAAAGAAAGTTCAAAGGGAGACAACCATGGAGATAGAAAACCTAAGAAAGAGATCAGGAGTCACAGACGCAAGCATCACCAACCGAATACAAGAGATAGAAGAGAGAATCTCAAATACAGAAGATACGGTGGAAAATATTGACACAGTTGTCAAAGAAAATGCAAAATGCAAAAAACTCCTAACTCAAAACATCCAGGAAATCCAGGACACAATGAGAAGACCAAACCTAAGGATAATAGGTATAGATGAGAATGAAGATTCCCAACTTAAAGGGCCAGTAAATATCTTCAACAAAATTATTGAGGAAAACTTCCCTAACCTAAAGAACAAGATGCCCATAAACATACAAGAAGCCTACAGAACACCAAATAGACTAGACCAGAAAAGAAATACCTCCCGTCACATAATAATCAAAACATCAGATGCACAAAACAAAGAAAAAATACTAAAAGCAGTAAGGGAAAAAGGTCAAGTAACATATAAAGGCAGACCTATAAGAATTACACCAGACTTCTCACCAGAGACTATAAAAGCCAGAAGAGCCTGGACTGACATCATACAGACCCTAAGAGAACACAATTGCCAGCCCAGATTACTATACCCAGCAAAACTCTCAATCACTATAGATGGTGAAACCAAGATATTCCATGACAAAACCAAATTTGCACAATATCTTCCCACAAACCCAGCACTTCAAAGGATAATTGATGGAAAATGCCAACACAAGGAGGGAAACTACAACCTAGGAAAAGCAAGTAAGTAATCTTCCAACAACCCCCAAAAAAGATACAAACATAACTTTACCTCTAATAAAAAAAATAACAGGAAGCAACAATCATTTTTCCTTAATATCTCTTAACATCAATGGTCTCAATTCCCCAATAAAAAGACGCAGACTATCAGACTGGATACACAAACAAGACCCAGAATTTTGCTGCATACAAGAAACGCACCTCAGTGACAAAGACAGACACTACCTCAGAATAAAAGGGTGGAAAACAATTTTTCAAGCCAATGGTCCCAAGAAACAAGCTGGAGTAGCCATTCTAATATCAAATAAAATCGACTTTCATCCAAAATTAATCAAAAAAGATAAGGAAGGACACTTCATACTCATCAAAGGAAAAATCTACCAAGGTGAACTCTCAATTCTGAACATCTATGCTCCAAATGCAAGGGCACCTACATACATAAAAGAAACTTTACTAAAGCTCAAAACACACATTACACCTCACACAATAATAGTGGGGGATTTCAACACCCCACTGTCAGCAATGGACAGATCATGGAAACAGAAACTAAACAGAGACACTTTGAAATTAACAGAAGTTATGAACCAAATGGACTTAACAGACATCTATAGATCATTTCATCCTAAAACAAAAGAATATACCTTTTTCTCAGCACCTCATGATACCTTCTCCAAAATAGACCATATAATTGGTCACAAAACAAGCCTCTACAGATACAAAAAGATTGAAATAATCCCTTGCATCTTATCAGATCACCACGGACTAAGACTGGTCTTTAATAATGACAAAAACAATGGAAAACCCACGTACACATGGAAACTGAACAACTCTCTACTCAATGATGACTTGGTCAAGGAAGAAATAAAGAAAGAAATAAAAGACTTTTTAGAATTCAATGAAAATGAGGACACATCATACCAAAACTTGTGGGACTCCATGAAGGCAGTGCTAAGAGGAAAGCTCATAGCTCTAAGTGCCTACAAAAAGAAACTGGAAAGAGCACACACTAACAAGTTGACTGCACAACTAAAAGCTCTAGAACAAAAAGAAGCAAATACACCCAGGAGGAGTAGAAGGCAGGAAATAATCAAACTCAGGGCTGAAATCAACCAAATAGAAACAGAAAGAACAATACAAAATATCAATAAAACCAGGAGTTGGTTCTTTGAGAAAATCAACAAGATAGATAAACCGTTAGCCAGATTAACCAGAGGGCACAGAGACAGTATCCAAATTAATAAAATCAGAACTGAAAAGGGAGACATAACAACAGAAACTGAAGAAATTCAAAAAATCATCAGATCCTACTACAAAGGCCTATACTCAACAAAACTGGAAAACCTGGATGAAATGGACAATTTCCTAGACAGATACCAGGTACCGAAGTTAAACCAGGAGCAGATAAACCATCTAAATAGTCCCATAACCCCTCAGGAAATAGCAGCAGTCATCAAAAGCCTCCCCACTAAAAAAAGCCCAGGACCAGATGGTTTTAGTGCTGAATTCTATCAGACCTTCAAGGAAGACCTAATACCAATTCTCTTCAAACTATTCCACAAAATAGAGACAGAAGGAACACTACCCAATTCGTTCTATGAAGCTACAATTACACTCATACCCAAACCCCACAAGGACCCGACAAAGAAAGAGAACTTCAGACCAATCTCCCTTATGAACATCGATTCAAAAATACTCAATAAAATTCTAGCAAATCGAATCAAAGACCACATCAAAACAATCATCCATCATGATCAAGTAGGTTTTATCCCAGGAATGCAGGGATGGTTCAATATTCGGAAATCCATCAATGTAATCCACTATATAAACAAACTTAAAGAAAAAAACCACATGATCATCTCACTAGATGCTGAGAAAGCATTTGACAAAATTCAACATCCCTTCATGATAAAAGTCTTGGAAAGATCAGGAATTCAAGGCCCCTACCTAAACATAGTAAAAGCAATTTACAGCAAACCAGTAGCCAACATCAAGCTAAATGGAGAGAAACTTGAAGCAATCCCACTAAGATCAGGGACTAGACAAGGTTGCCCACTCTCCCCCTACCTATTCAATATAGTACTGGAAGTCTTAGCCAGAGCAATTAGACAGCAAAAAGAACTCAAAGGGATACAAATAGGAAAGGAAGAAGTCAAAATATCGCTATTTGCAGATGATATGATAGTATACTTAAGTGACCCCCAAACTTCCACCAGAGAACTCCTAAACTTGATAAACAACTTCAGCAAAGTGGCTGGTTATAAAATCAACTCAAACAAATCAGTAGCCTTCCTCTACATGAAAGATAAACAGACTGAAAAAGAAATTAGGGAAATGACACCCTTCACAATAGTTGCAAATAATATAAAATACCTTGGTGTGAATCTAACCAAGCAAGTGAAAGACCTGTATGACAAGAACTTCAAGTCTCTGAAGAAAGAAATTGAAGAAGATCTCAGAAGATGGAAAGATCTCCCATGCTCATGGATTGGCAGGATTAATATAATAAAAATGGCCATCTTGCCAAAAGCAATCTACAGATTCAATGCAATCCCCATTAAAATCCCAACTCAATTCTTCACAGAGTTAGAAAAGGAAATTCTCAAATTCATATGGAATAACAAAAAACCCAGGATAGCGAAAACTATTCTCAACAACAAAAGAACTTCTGGAGGAATTACCATCCCTGACCTCAAGCTGTACTACAGAGCAATAGTGATAAAAACTACCTGGTATTGGTACAGAGACAGGCAGGAAGATCAATGGAATAGAATTGAAGACCCAGAAATGAACCCACACTCCTATGGTCACTTGATCTTTGACAAAGGAGCTAAAACTGTCCAGTGGAAAAAGGACAGCATTTTCAACAAATGGTGCTGGTTCAACTGGAAGACAACATGTAGAAGAATGAAAATTGATCCATTCTTATCCCCTTGTACAAAGCTCAAGTCTATGTGGATAAAGGACCTCCACATAAAACCAGATACACTGAAACTAATAGAAGAGAAGGTGGGGAAAAGCCTCGAATACTTGGGCACAGGGGAAAAGTTCCTGAACAGAACTCCAATGGCATATGCTCTAAGATCGAGAATTGACACATGGGACTTCATAAAATTGCAAAGTTTCTGTAAGGCAAAGGACACTGTCAATAGGACAAAACGACAACCAACAAATTGGGAAAAGATCTTTACCAATCCTTCATCTGATAGAGGGCTAATATCCAATATATACAAAGAACTCAAGAAATTAGACTCCAGACAACCAAATTACCCTATTAAAAAATGGGGTATAGAGCTTAACAAAGAATTTTCAACGGAAGAAACTCGAATGGCCGAGAAGCATCTAAAGAAATGTTCAGCATCCTTAGTCGTCAGGGAAATGCAAATCAAAACAACCCTGAGATTCCATCTCACACCAGTCAGAATGGCTAAGATTAAAAACTCAGGTGATAGTAGATGCTGGCGAGGGTGTGGAGAAAGAGGAACACTCCTCCATTGTTGGTGGGACTGCAAGATGGTGCAACCACTTTGGAAATCAGTCTGGCGGTTCCTCAGAAAATTGGACATAGCATTACCTGAGGATCCAGCTATACCACTCCTAGGCATATACCCAGAAGATGCTCGAACATATAACAAGGACATATGCTCAACTATGTTCATAGCAGCCTTATTTATAATAGCCAGGAGCTGGAAAGAACCCAGATGTCCTTCAACTGAGGAATGGATTCAAAAAATGTGGTATATTTACACAATGGAGTATTACTCAGCTATTAAAAACAATGAATTCGAGAGGTTCCTAGGTAAATGGATGGAACTAGAAATTATCATCCTGAGTGAGGTAAGCCAATCACAAAAGAAGACACATGGTATTCACTCACTGATTATTGGATATTAGCCTAGAACCTTGAAATGCCCAAGATGCAACTCACAGGCCACATGAAGCCCATAAAGAAGGAAGACCAAGTGAGGGTGATTCGGTCCTTCTTAGAAGGAGCAACAAAATACTCAAGGGAGCAAATATGGAGACAAAGTGAGGGACAGAAACTGAAGGAGGGGCCGTCTCAAGACCACCCCACCTGAGTATCTATCCCATGTGCAATCACCAAAGGTAGATGCTGATGTGGAAGACAGGAAGTGCATGCTGATAAGAGCCTGATATGGATATCTCCTCAGAGGCCTTCAAGAGTCAGACATATTCAGAGGCAGATGCTCACAACTAGCCATTGAACTGATCATGGGGTTCTCAATAGAGGAGTTAGAGTGAAGACTGAAGGAGCTGAAAGGGTTTGTGGCACCATGAGGAGAGCAACAATACCAACCAACCACAGCTCCCAGGGTCTAAACCACCAGCCTGGGAGTACTTAGGGGGGGATCCAGGGCTT
The DNA here is from genome assembly GCF_004785775.1 of Grammomys surdaster. NCBI lineage: Eukaryota > Metazoa > Chordata > Mammalia > Rodentia > Muridae > Grammomys > Grammomys surdaster. The sequence continues at coordinate 1,024,309 of NW_021604590.1, read as the reverse complement.
CAGCTGAATATGTAAAAGTGGAGGGCCCTGCTGGGCATGGGTGGAAGAAGAGAACCTTGACCTCATGAAGGCTGGATGCCCCAGGGGGTGGGAATTTTGAGGGTGGGGAGGTGGGAGTGGGGGGGTGTAGATAGAGGTTACATCCACAGAGAAGAAGGAGGAGGGGCGAGGGGATTGGGGGTTCCGAGGGGGTGGTGGGGGATGGGGTAAGGGGACAACATAGGAAATGTAAATAAATCATCCAATAAAAAAAAAAAAGGTGTAGAGAACTTTGTGGGAAAAAAAGAGGTGGATTGATCAATGAACTTTAGTAATAGAACTGATCATTGAACACTATTGAATACTTAATATGTGTCAGGCTTTATAAAATCATTGCACTTTATGTACTAAGCATATAAGACACATGAACTGATGAAGAAGGAAAATGCATTCATGCCTTTTATATAGCATATTTAATGCTATGCGTGGCGTCTATAATACAACAGAGAACATGAATGATGTGTCTGGCTTGATTCAGTGGTCTTCATTTGTCCTGTCAAGGTCTCTCAGAGGTCAACTTGCACATTGTTGTTATTACATGTGTTTATGTTGCTAAAGTTGCATGTACACATAATGCAATGGCAACCAATGAGATGAGTGTTAGTCTGAAGAAGTCATGTAGTGTAGCCCATGAACTTTACATAAAACATGTGAGGAAACTTTGCTTCTTGAAGGGATGAAATGCTATGTGGGAAGTGACTGATTTTGGTTAAACTACAAAGGCAATAGAGAAAACTGCTTTTTTAGACCTTGGGAGGCATTATTGTGATAACTTAATTATTGTTAGTCTGGTGTGGGTGTTCTCTCTGTCTCTTGATATCTATAAAGAGTCACAAGGATGGTAATTTTAAAGCATATTCTGATTGTGGGAGGATTGCCATTGATATATTGAGCTACTAGTTTGCTGAAAACTCTGCAAGCCTGACTGGTATCTGAGGAACAATCATGACAGTTGTAATCTGCAGTTGTAATTCAAGATGGCGCTGGTTAAGCTGTGTTAAGAAACTTTCTAAAAAACAGGTGCAGGAGAGAGAAACAGAAGGGGAAGCATGGGAGCAAATGAGTCAAAATAAAATTCAACAAAAACCACAGCAGTGAGCAAAACTAATTTCCTTCCAGAGCTGAAAGCCTCCTCCATGATCTAATTTACTGACTTCTAACTTTTCTCTTGCAGTTACTAGAAAAGCCATCTGTGTCCTGCAACCTAGACAACTTTATATGTTTCTGAAAATCTTACTACCTCCATTTCCAATGAGCTCACAAAGTCCTAGTGGGCAAGACCATAGTGCAAAGCCTCTGAAAATGTAGAGGCAGCTCTTGAATTGGAATTAATTCTGACTTTTGAGTCAATCATATGTGTTTATATGAAATCCATATATCCAATACATAATTTCATACATGAACAATAATGCATACACGGACAAATAGCAAATGTGGTGTTCTATAACTCTTCACAGTGATTTTATTCCTCATTGATGTGGTTCTATTTTTTTCACTTTCTTTTGACATAGTTACTCATCACGTAATCCAGGCCTAGAATGTATTGGTAAGCCTGTGCTAATTTCCAGCTCCCACGCTGCTGCCTCAGCCTCTCGAAGAGTAGAAGTTTGAAATTTGAACATGTATTTTAAATGAACTTGGCTACTAGCTGTATTGATGGGTTCTCTGTTTAAATCCAATTAGCTGTCTTGCTCTGGAGGTATCTGTTGCCTCTACATGTATGTGGGTTCTGGGGATAGAACTCAGATATTCATACTTACATGACAAGTGCTTTATCTACTCATCTGCCTTTCCAGCCCCTAAAACAGATTAAAACAATGTGTGTCTAAAATATTAACCATATAATTTCTACCCAAATCAAGTTATGAATGTTTCACCTTCCTTAAAAATAGAAAAGCCCTCGTGATCCTTTATATCAGCCGGCTCATCATCCCTGCCATAAACTTTATGAGTTAATCACTATGAATTCTATCACTATGAATTAATGCTACATGTTCTTCAAATTAAGAGAGATTATTCAATATCGTGATGTATCTAGTAAGATTATATGTAGAAATAGCCTATTTTGTAAATTAATATTATTACATTTATGAATTTATTGATTCATTTGGTCATTGACAAAGCTACTATGGCCTTGGGATATACTTTGTGTGAATTTCGTTTATCTGGTTTTGGCTAAGTTCTGACTCATAGCCCAGAGCGTGGTCTGTCCTGGTGAGCATCCATGTGCGTTTGAGAACAAAGTGTGTTCCACTGTATCCTTACGTAAGCCAACTAGGTTCACGATGCTGTGCAAATCAACTAGAGCATACTGATTTTCCACCAGCTCAATCTGCCAATTACTGAAAAAGGAAGTGTGAAAGTCTCCAATTAAAGTAGTGCAATGGTTTTTTTGTTTTGTTTCATTTGTTTTTTCTGTTTTCTTTTGCCTTCCCCAGACTTGGCCTCATACAGTTTGGCAACCTGTCAGACACATACAAATTTAGTACTGCTCTATTATATCTTCATGGACAACTGATTTCATTATTATTTTTATGTAAAGCTTCTCTTTTACTTGAATTATAATCTGCGTTCTCTTAAAATTTTACATATTATTTGTTCTCTCTGCGTGTGTCTATGTGTGTGTGTGTGGATGTCTGTCTGTCTCTGTGTGTGCACAGTGCACATATGGAAGTTAGAGAACAATTTAAGGTGTCAGTTCTCTCCTTCCACCATATGAGTCTCAGGGATTGAATTCTTCAGGCTTGGCAGCAGGCACTTTTATCACTAAGGCATCTCTCTAGCCTGGTGATCCATGTTCTGAGGTCTGTTTTGTTAGAATACAGTGTATTTAATCTCACATTCTTTTGATGGATGTTAACATTTTCTATTTTTCTCCATCATTTTACTTTTAGTCTGGTTTTGTATTTAACAGATTCCTTTAGATCAGTGATTTCAAACCTGTGGGTTGTGACTGCTTTGGGAGGCCAAACTACCCTTTCATGGTGGGTGCCTAAGACAATTGGAAACATCAGATAATTATATTACATTTAATAACAGTACCAAAATCACAGTTATGAAGTAGCAACAAAAATAATTCTATGGTTAGGGATCACCACAACATGAGGAACTGTATTAAAGGGTCATTGCATTAGAAAGAAAGATTAAGGTGAGTTTTGGGAACACCCTGTATAAAGTAACAACCTCATCTTGAGTCTCATGGTCCTCCATAGCTAACTTATGATAATGTATCTGAATAGGTTTAGCTACAAAATTATAAGCTATTGTAAACAGGCAGCTTTTGTGGAAATTTACCAGCCTGAGTAGTCATAGACCTTGTAAATAGGTAGCCTTGGCAGACAATACCAACTTAGATAAGGACAAGTGAATCATAGGCAGAGTCATAGTGACCTGTCCCCTGAACCTTCACCCAGCCAATACCTGGTTCTGAAAGATATTTGTATTCCTCCTGAACACCCACACTCCAGTGTCATCCCCTTCCCCACATCCTGCCTTTCTGTGTTTATAACCCCTGTGTGAATGAATTACGATTTGAGAAAAAATAAATAAATTATTTAAAAAAAGAATTCCTAAGCAAGTATGATGAGATCAAATCTTACAACTGTGAAATATTTAATGTGGCATAATATAACAATTGTAGCAAGAATGTATACTGTTTGAGGTAAAATGTACTATTTATATTTGGCAAAATATAGTATAACTTTTAAAATAAAAAAAAGAAAGATTGAGAGTCACTGATTTAGATAGTATGTTTGACAGTGTCTTACATCTCCCCTGACAATCTTTGCCTTTTTACTGGTAAGTTTAGAGCATTCGTATTCCATGATCTTTGATATAACTGAAGTAGTAGCTGTCATGACCGTCACTATTTTCTATTTGTTGAGTTTGGTGTTTGTTTCTCTTTTTCAGCTTATGGTTTTAAATGGGTCCTTGATACAGTTCCATTTTCTCTCCATCCCTCAGAACAATGTTTTTTTTTTTGTTGTTGTTGTTGTTATATAGTGGCTTCACTAGAGTTTTCATTTGCAACCAAGGCAGCTTTCAAACAACACTGAGCCATGCAGATAACTTAACAGATAATTATACCCTGTTCCTTACTCATCTCAGCTATATATTGACATGCTAAAATAACCCCCTAACTAGGATGTGCCACAAGACTGCAGAATCATGGCTGAAGTGACAGCTCAGGTGTTAAGAGCACTTTCTGTACTCATATCAGAATTGGGCAATGTGCGCAGATACCTCCTTCCCGTGCCACGAGGCTTAGACCATGAGTTAGATGTCATTGTTGGACTAATGAAAGGCTTTAAAAAAGTGAGCAAGTACTATACACTTATATTGAAATTGTCCACAAAGCAACAGCTTTATTCCCATATAATAGGAACTATCAGTGATTGAAATAAGAAGCCAAAAATATTTATAAATTATTTGATTGTCAAATGAAAGTTTACAACTTCAAACATACATACACATATACATATTTATATATCTTCATTGGCAACTTCCAGATAGACACATATATATACACACACGTATACACTCACAGAGAGAGAGAAAGAAAGAGAGACAGCATATATATATATATATATATCTTCATTGGCAACTTCTAGATAGGTACACACACACACACACACACACACACACACACACTCAAAGAGACAGAGAAAGAGAGAGAGAGACAGAGAGTCAGATAGACACAATGAGAGAGACAGAGAAAATGACTGGGACCAAACACCAGGAAGATGCTGACTGAGGAATAGTTCAGGGATGATTCCACAGGAGAGTGGAGAAGCATATAAAAGGCACTAGGGAAGCAGCATATTGGGTCTGGATCCAGGGGATTACATGTGTGGACTGAAAGGACAGACTGTCCTTTCCAAGCATTGTCAGACACCTTCTGGCACAGCATGTGGTTTCTTCTATAACCCTGTCTTAGTCTGAGTTTCCTGCACAAAACATCATGAACAAGAAGCAGTTGAGGAGGAAAAGATTTACTTAGCTTCTATTTTCAGGTCGCTGTTTATCACCAGAGGAAGTCAGGACTGGAACTCAAGTAGGTCAGGAAGCAGGAGCTGATGCAGAGGCCATGGAGGGATGCTACTTACTTGCTTGCTTCCCCTGGCTTGCTCAGCTTGCTTTCTCATAGAACCCAACTGAGAAAATGCCTTACAGTTAGATCTTATGCAGACATTTCCTCAAGGGAGGCTCCTTTCTTTTTGATTACTCCTGCTATTGTCAAGTTGACATATAAAAAACCAGCCAGTATAATCCCTAACCAACAGATAAAAGTAATAGATAAAAAGACAAAGTAGATAAATAGATAAAGGAGAGTCAACTTTTTTTCAAATATTGAAAATAGATTTTTCTCTCACATAACATATCCTGACTGTAATCTCATTTGATTAGATTATTTATTTTCTTGGCACTTAGTTTTTAAAATTGTTCATTCATTCTGCAGGCTGCTACTTTGTCCAAATCACTGTGTCTGTTACTTTGCAGAATATTTTCAGTTTCATAAGGTCCCACTTGTAAATTATTGATCTTAGTGCCTGTGGTAATGATTTTCTATTCAAAAAGTCACCTTCTGGGCCTTTGAGTTCAAGGCTGTTCCCTACTTTGTCTTCTAGCAGGTTAAGTACCATGGTCTTATGGTGCGGTTTTAGATTGACTTGGAGTTGAGTTTTGTGCAAGGTGATAAATAATAACCCATTTACATTCTTCTTCTATACACAGCCATCCATTTGACCTGCACCATTTGTTGAAGATGCTGTCTTTTTCCCCCAGGATGTATTTCTGACTTATTTGTCAAAAATCAGGTGTCTGTAGATGTGTGTACTTACGTCTGTGTCTACAGTTAGATTCCATTGATCAACATGTCTGTTTCATAACAATCTCATGCTGTTTTTATTACTATAGCTCTGTAGAAGAATTTGACATTGGTATGATGATATCTCTCATAGTTATTTTATTATTAAGGATTGTTTTTATGGTCCAAGGTTTTTGTATTTCCATATGTCCTTTAAAGATCTGTGAAAATTTGTGTTGGAATTTTGATGGGGATTTCACTGAATCTGTAGATTGCTTTGGGGAAGATGGCCATTTTCACTATATTAATCATACTGACCCATAAGCATGGGAAATATTTTTATCTTCTGATATGTTTTTCAGTTTATTTCTTCACTGTCTTAAAGTTTTTATCATAGAAATTTTACACTTGCTTCGCTAAAACTACCACAAGATATTTCAAAAAAATTGAGGGTGTTATGAAAAGTATTGTTTCCCTGTTTTTTTCTCAGTCCTTCTGTTATTTGATAGGAAGGCAACTGATAGATGTGTGTAAATGTTGTATCCTGCTAGTTTGCTGAAGATTTTTATCAGCTGAGGGAGGTTCCAGGTGGAATTTTTAATATTACTTATATATACTATTATATCATCTGTAAATAAAAATATTTGTATATATATTTATTTTTATATATTTTATTTATTATTTATATTATATATATTATATATTTTATTTATATTTATTTTTCCTATTTGTATACCCCTGGTCTCCTTCAGTTATCTTAGTGCTCTAGCTAAGACTTCAAGTACTATATGGAAAGACAACCTGTTTTGTTCCTGATGTTACTGAAAATGATCGAATTTGACTCCATTTACGTTGATGTTGGCTCAGTACTTGCTGTAAATCACCTCCATTAGTTTGAGGTATGTCCCCTCTATCCCTAGTTTCTCTAGGTATTATATCACAAAGAGGTGTTGGATTTTGTCAAAGGTTTTTTTCTGTATCTAGTGAGATGGCTATGTGCATTTTTTTGTCTTTACTTTTGTTTATATGATGGATTTCATTGATCAATTTATGGATATTGAACTATCTCCACCTCTCTGGAATAAAGCACACTTGATTATGTTAGATGATCTTTTTGATGTGTCCTTGGATTCATTTTATAAGTTTTTTATCCTTCCCCAGATTCCTCGGAACTTTTGTGACTGTGTTTTTTCTTGGTTTCTTTGGCTGAGTATATGTTTCTTCTAGCTTGTCTGCGCCACCTGAGATTTCTCTCTTCCATCTCTTTTACTCTGTTGTTGAGACATACTATTGAGGATCCTATTTAAGTTCTATTTTCTTTTTCATTTCCAGTTATACCTCCTCATGGTTTTCTTTAGTGATTTTGCTTCTACTTTCATGTTTTAACCTGTTTTGTTCAGTTCACTCCACTGTCTGTATTTTCATAGATTTCATTAATGGTTTTATTCATGTCCTTTTTAAGCCCCTTGAATATATTAATAATAAACATTTAAAAGTCCTTGTCTTCCGCTTCAGTTATAAAGCATTTCTTAATGCCTACTATAGTCACGTTGCTGGGCCCTAGTGAAGACATACTGTACTGGCTGGTATTGGTTATATTTTTATATTGTCATCTAGGCATCTGGTTTGAGTATGATTGTAATTTTAGTAGCTGATATCTAGTATTGTCTCTGTCGGCTTGGTGCACTGATTTGGATTCTGTTGTCTTCACATCTTCTTAGAAGAATATGGTGGCTGTGAGCCACCTGAGGTGGAATACTTTTGAGATCCTGCCCAATGTGTTCCCTGGGAGTCCTGGGTAGACATGGTTTCTAAGTATTGAGAGCTGACACTGAGGACTGGGGATGGGCAGGAAGCAGGGAGGATAAGAGGGTGAACAGGAGGTAGAAACCTTCCCTGTGCCACCAGAACTTGTATAGACCCCTGGGAATGGGGACAAAAAGGAAAGAGGGGCTGCCACAGATGGTCTGCTACAAAGCTGGGCATACGACTGGGGGATTGGAATTGGAAGACAGGAAAGTGTGGGTCTCCTACATTCTACTGCCTACCTGATTCTTTTGCCATTGTGGCTAGTGGGTTTCAGGGAGAGCTTCTGGGTTTGAATGTTGAGACAAAAGGATGGTGTGGTGGAGGAAGTGTGGAGAATATCTGCCTGGCTTCCTAGAATAAGGGCAGAGAGAAGGAGAGGCCACAGTAGGAAGGAGAGTAAAGATCACTTTCTATCTGCTTCCTCGGCAGGTGTAGCCAGCATATTTCCAGGGAGTGCCTGCAGGAGTTGACAGCTGAGACAGAGATAAAGGTATTGATTTTTTTTTAAAGGCCTTTGCCTGTTGATATTTATACTGGAAGAAAATCACTTTCTGCTCACATTGCTCACATAAACATTTCTAATAAAATTCATAGTAATATATAAAATAATATCATAAGAAAAATAGAGGATAGACCAACATCCGATAGATAGCCATGGTGTTTCCCAATTGCAGATGCTTTAATTTCTTTAAAATATTTGTTATATGTTCACTATGTGCTCGTTAGGGGTTAAAATGATTCCTCAAATTCTAATCTAGAAGGAGAAGTATGTAGTAAAGAAAATAAATGTCTTCTGTAATCAATGCTTTCAATAAAAACACATGGGAATGGCAGCAAGGAGGAAGTGGGCTGTAGTAAAAATCTGAAGTACAAAGAACACAGCAGGGTGGGGGGCTTCTAGAGAGAGCAGTCCAGGCAAAAGCGACACAGGTAAGCTGCTCACAACACTGACACATTTGAAGATGGCAAACAGAAATAAGTTCAAAATAGTGAATCATAGCATCGTTGAAACATTTAGTTAGAAATAGCAAAGTATACATTTCCATATAATTCATGATGTAAAACTGTGCATAGAAAACCCTAGGGGGAATGGGATAGGGGTTTCTGTGGGGAAACTGGGAAAAGGGATAACATTTGAAATGTAAATAAAGAAAATCTCCAATAAAAATAAGAAAAAGAAAACCCTAACAAGGAAAAAAATGACTAAATTGAGATTAAGGATGATTTATAAAAAAAATATTTGTACATATGTGTACATGTGTGTTCTTTTATGTGCAGATGTATATGTGTGTAGGTGTGTATGAAGGACAGAGTACAATCTGAAGTCTCAGGTGTCAGTCTTCAGGTGATACTATCCTCTCCACACATTTTTTTTTTTCTTGAGACCAGAGTTGGTTTTTCACTGGCCTGGAACTTACCAAGTAGACTAGACAGGCAGGCTAGGAATCTTCTTGTCTCTACATCTCTGGCTCAGGGATTACAAGGCCAGCTACCATGCACCGCTCTCTGTTTTATGTAGGTTTCTTAAGCAAGCTCTTATACATCTGAGTTATCTCTTCACCCCACTCATTTTTCTGTAATTTAATATTCTTCACCAATCATTACTTCTTTTTACATTAGAACTTACATTTTTAAATTCAGGCATGGGTTGGGCAACTGAAAGAACTGGAAATAAAAATGTAAAATTAAAGTATTTATTTGATACTAAATAGCAAAGTTTCCATGCAATCATGTTAATGTCTTGGTAATATTAAAAAGGAAAAAAAACAACTTGGTACGCAAAATGTCTCAACTGTACACATTTTAATACTCTTCCTGGAAGAGTCGGACAGACGGATATGTAGGCAAGTAACTTTCTGCACTGTGGTGAAAACCTCAATCTCATGGGTAAGTTCATTTACAATTTCACAGCAACTCCAAATTGTTGATAGACTTAACATCCCTTATTAGTTGAGTGAAATACTGAAAAGGGCATAGTTTAACAGTTAGCAGATGGGAAGCTTCAGGCTCTGAAATGGGACTTGAGTCTCTTCTCTGTCAGGGAGGTGACAGATGGATATCAGTCACACGTCCCAGGGCAGAGAATGCAAACGCAGAAATCACACAGGGGCAACACTCCAGTTCTCCCCACTAAGTCGATAAGTGACACTGAGCTTTGGAACTGTCGTGGCACTGAAGGGGTAGAATTTGTTCTTGACCTTTATCCTCAGTGTGACTCCCTGATCTTGGGAAACGTTGAACTGGCATTCTTATTCAGCTAGGGTGTGTACCTCCATGGATGAATGGGTTTGTCAGAGTTAAAATTAGGCTTGTTTTTTTTTTCTTTATATTATTTTTCAGTCACACTGATGAAAATATATTCAGGAAGAAGGAGAAGGAGAAAGAGGAAGAAGAGGAGGAGGAAAGAAATCTGTGATCAAAATTTTCTATATAATTGGACACCTGCAGTGAGCCTCACCATAAGAATTAGCAGACAGCTTATTACAAAGATCTATTTCTGAGCCTCATTTTAAACTTAATGAATCAAAAGTGTTTGAAAGCTAAAGAAAATTTACCTCAACAAACAACAAATGTTATTTTAAAGCATGCTTGAATGTGAAATAATTGGCTAATGGGTGGCTGTCTTCCATTAAATAAAACTTAATAGCCAAGTCAGTGATATGCTTTGTCAGTAATAATTTTATGAGCCTTCCACCTTTTTTAGTTGCTGTTAATCCTCAAGAACATTATAGGAAATAGAAACACGGAGATAACTGAGTGAATGAAGGTCAAAACACTGGCTTCCAGTGTGTAAGGAAGGATTAAAGAAGTTTGATATTTCAGTGTAGTACTGGAAGCAAAAATCCCTGATAATGATGATAATTTCTTTATAAGTAATAATAATGAATTTTTACAAATAAGAAATGTTATTCAAGTACAAATATGACTTAAAATCCATAAAAATAAGTAGATAAAGGTGACCTGAGAAATATGTGTTTAAAACATTAATGTCAATATTACTTAAAAAGTTATGAAACTAATATTAATTTTGTGATAGAGATTTTTACAGATCCATCTTTGTAAGTGGTTTATAGGACTGGATACTAATTCCGCTGTTATGAGGATCATTGGTCTAAGAGTTTTGGAAGCGTTTTCCAAACATGCACGAATGTGTGAAGATTTTAATAACGTTCATAATGTGTAATCTGATCATTTAAATCTGGAGGATTTAAGAATTACTAAGAACTGTCTAGATTTCATACACAGGAATGTTCATTGCACTGTTACTTCTTTAAAAAAATTAAAATAGCTCGAAGTTTGCAAACGGGAGACTATTTAAATGAAATGTAATACAGTTAGATGTTATTTAGAGTTCTCTGCTCGCAAAAGCTGTTTCACACAAAATAAAAGTGTAAACCTGGGTGATGAAATAAAGTTTTGCAGACCCTGCCTTCAGCATCTAAGAGCCAGGGTGCAATATACTTCTCTAGTAGTCTCCTTGTAGAAGCTCTACTGTAAAACAGCTAGCCACTCAAGACAGAAAAGATATTGAGGAAGATCTGCTCAGTACTATACTGAAACAATCAGAAATTTGTTTTATGTCCCTGAAAAAAAATTTCACCATGGTAAATATAAAAATCAAAATTTTGGGGAGAATCTACATAAGATTGCTTTCATTTCCTTTTTCAAATGTCTCCTTCTGTGTCTCTATTTTTTTCTTTCTTCTCAAATACCCTTCCCCTTTTAATTTCATATTCATCAAAAAATTATCAGTAGTTGGATTTATGTTACAGATTTTGTAATTTTATATGTTCTGCAATATATATACATACATATTTTGTGATATATATGTGTATGTATATATGTGTGTATGAAACTTTAATAAATACAGACAAGGGAAATAGCCCTGTGGTTTTCAGTGAAGTCTGACTCCCTCAGTACAGCACTGGATGGAGTGCACATGTACACACTTTGTGCTTCTCAGAGATGGAGAGTTTTGGATATGAAGGCAGATGGAAGCCGAACACTGGCAGCAGGAGTGAAGGTCTGGAAGGAGCTTTATCCTTTCAAACATAGAGTGTAGCACCTCAGGGTGGCTCAACAGACCATCAGGATTCCCTCTGTCTTTAGGCTACCCCAGGTTTCAAGGTTCTTTATTGCCTTCCTGTGCCTTTCTCAGAGATGACTTTATCATCTCTACCTCACAAGCCAGGCTTCAGCTTAGTTCATAGCACATAGCTCACTTACCTTCCCTAGATGTTTCACAACTTATTGGTAAGATGGAGATGAAAAAAAGTAGCTATTGCTTAAATTGACTTTGATTATAGGACCTGCTACACGGTAAACTCTCCACACAGGATGTTAGTTATTAAGTGTTTCTCCTTCCAGTCACAATTAGGAAACACTGAAGTTGTTTGTACAGTCTTCTTGTAAGTGGAAAATGTGAGATTATACTGTCTCTTATATGTGACATGAGTAATTAAATATAATTACATCCATTTGGGAGTCAACAACTGTGACTGAGCAATCATCCTTTAAAATAATGTCTCCTATTTGGTAAAGTACTTGTCACATGCTGTGCAAAAGGAGTCTCTGACCAGTACTGGTGAGGTCTGTACTAAACTTACCTTTAATTGATCAACCTTGATAAACTTTCTATAGGTCACTGCTATAGGTTTAAAGCACAATTTTCATATATTAAGGTATTTTTTTAATATAACAAGTTTCTCTTACGTCTGATACAATGTTAAATGTAAGAGTTATGTGGTGAAAATCTCCTTGGAAGGACAGTTTCTGCATTAGAAGTAAAAATGTGTAAATTATTCTAATTCATTGATCACACAATATTTCACCAATGCCCCAGACACAGAAATAGTAGAAATATGACATACTGAAGTACTAAAAAACAGAACTGTTGTTTATTTAGTAGAACCCAAGGATTCATTTTAGAAGAGATAACAACAGCTGAATTTTATTTAATGAGGGGATATCTTCAGGTAATAGAGGATAAGTTGAGGGGGACAGCTTCACACACTACAGTCAATCAGATACTACATGGTTATTTGCAGTAATAGCACAGGTGAGCAAAACTTATTGATACAGTAAGATGCCACTAGAACTGAGATTAGAGATGTAGGAGCATTTGACAGGTAGACTAAGCTTTACATTTGACCATAGTATTCAACTGTACCATTTAAAGTATGGCATGGCCAGTTTGTCAAATATGAAGTAAGAGTTTGAAGTTCACCACAGAACATTCATTCTTTATATTGCTTATATGTAAAGTCTCCTTCAGCACAATACATTGGGCAGAGAAATAGTTTGTCTGTGCTTCAGTGAGTTGGTCTCAAAAAGAAGATAAGAGATCCTCAGAAAGTCAGGTGAAAACTTAAATGGGTCAAAATGTGTAAAAGTTCTTAGAATGATATCAGTGCTAGAGCACACCTCAATAGTGAACTCAGGAAATCCATCCACTATTTCAAAGAAAAAAAGAAAGACAAGAAAAAATGAGGTTCCAAGAAACTATTGTCCTATTGAGAATCATATATGTATTCATATGGAATTTTAAAATGTTTTATTGGGATATAGTAGTTATATAATATTCAGGTTTTGTTGTGACATTTGATAGTATGCACCATCCCTTAGTGTGAATAATATTACACATTCTGTGACTATTTCCTTGCCAAATGTTTGAACTTTATATTTGGCAAGAATAAGTAAGAAAAGTTTTCCAAACTCCTGAGGAGAAAATACAGAGTAGTTTTTAATCAGAATATGACATTCACATTTGTTCACCTCGGTGTGCCAGAATCCAGGCTCACCTTCGCAGGAGCATGGGGCCCTTATTTGTTCAACTCCTTGGAAATCACCAGGTAGATGAGAAAGCATATTTCAGGCTGAAGAAAATATAGGAAGAGTAAGAGAACCCTGTGTGATTTCCCTGAGTCTCCTTGGCACTATCTCTGGCCTTCTTCCAAGGATGCTTTAAAAGCAAGAGAGGAGGAAGGGTTTGAGGAGCAGAGAAGCAAGAAGAAGGAGGAAAGGAGAAAATAGAAGAACAAGCTTTCATATCTTCTGTATACTACAAACAATGTCCTTGAGATGAAGAAATATTGTTTTAAAAAAGGTTATTAATGCATCTGTGGACGGATCAATGGCTAAAGAACTGTGGATAGATGTCCAAAAGAGTTAAGTTGTGAGACTCAGCTATGTTTTATTACATGTGTGCATATATATATGAGGATTTATCATGAGATGCTGGAAGAACAGATGAGCAAGACACAGTGATTGGCATTTTGAAACAGGTGTGCAGATATAAGAGAAAGTTTGAACTCTCCAACTAAGTCAGAATATTTACATTTTAATAGTTATAAAATGGTAGGCTATTTTAATATTTCTCTGTTCTGCAAAGAGAAATATTGTGATTTGCATGTGAAGAGATAAGATTAAATTTTTATAAATGGAAATGTAATGCGAAGTATTATTTTGGGAGACTATTTTAAAAACATAAGATTTAAGCATGCCAATTGTTACAGGAATTGATTTAAATTCAAGTGAATGAAATATCTGCCTAAAATTAATGAGAGAATTTTTCATCCACTTTAGCAATTAAAAAAGATCCTTATAATTGTCTTTTCAGATAACAAATTTTCAGAAAGATTTATGCTATGCTAATTATGTGACTAATATCAAGATCTATTTTTTGAACATGTCAAGAATTACTATTTATTTTTATGTAGTTACTAAAATTTGAGAAGGCAACAATTTCTTTCACGTAACAAGTAACTGGAAATTTAATAATTTAAAAAACAGACATATTCTTTTGCTAATGGATATTTTGGTGAGGGTAATTAAAAATTTGGCAAACATGAAAAACAGCTTTCTTGTTCTCTCTTAACTGTGGCTCAGTTGAGAACTTGGGAGGTATTTAGTTGCTTTATATTTCTCCAGCATGTAGTCTCTACCAAGTAGCATGAATGAAATGGTCCCAGTGCATATACTTTTCTAATTTGTAACACTAAGAGTATAATAATTATGCTTTTCATGGTTGTGCATGACAAGTTGATGAGTGGAATATATGTGTCCCTACATTTAGACAAATGTCCATATATACTATCTCTGTATTAAGTCCAACCTACATTTTCTAATATAAACAGAATTAGTTACTCAAATTTATTTGAGAAATTTGATTTGCATATAATATGAATTTATCTAACTACTGATAAAGTTTAAGTGCATTATGGTACAAGCAGTGAATAAATATTGAAGCTGTGCATGATGGGGCATACTCAAAGCTCTGGCACTTGAGTGATTCAGGTAGGAGGATCACTATGAAGTGGAGACAGATGGGGGTGAGATAGACAGAGACAGAAAAACAGAGAAAGCCTTAGCATGATATCAGTAGCTTATTTAAATTTGAAATTGGCCTTTGGAATAGTCGGTTTGTGGCAAGGATTAAGTGAGCAGTGATATCCGTCAATCCAGCATCTCTGAGAATTGCACTTACCATTGACAACCACATTGTTTCTGATGCTTACCAAATGAGTTAGCCGAAGAAAGAGCAGTGATGTGAGCCACCGGATAGAGAAGACTATGGTCGAAAGGATTGGCACATAGCAGAACGCTGAGGTTCAAATGGCCTAAAGACTTGGATGAGACTTGCTCACCCTTTCCTCACCTTGGTCGCCACGTTTGTAAAATAAGTCATAGCAATAGTTTCTGCAAGAGTGAAGAGCAAATGTGTGAGTACCTATAAAGTCTTAGGGTGACAAAGGGCCCATAGAAAGTACTTAGGAAACACATGTCACTACTGGCTCCATTACTATCATCACTGCAATACAATGTAATGTAAGGAGACAGAAGAAAATATTACAAAATGATATTTTATTTCATGGATATAATGTTATTTAAAATAAAAATATAAGAACTTCTCTTCAGAGGCCTTTCTTAGTCTATTATTTCTTTATAGAGTTGAGCCAACCTTACAATGGCTTTTGCAGATTTCTTGACAGTTCCCCTCACACAGGTAGAGTAGAGGGGAAATGATGGGGCTTCATATGCCTCCTTCTATAATTATGGGTCCACATCCTTCATTCTTACAAACTCCTGCAGTTGGTAGTTTTCTATGTAAGTTTCTAAGTCTGGAAGATGGTAAAGGCACAGTTGCTTGTACTTTGAGTTTTATAGGAAAGTTAAGAGGTATAAAAGTAACCATCTGATGTAATGGTGTCCCATGACTGATGACTGAGCACAGTGCTCTGGAAATAGAAGAGGAAGGGTTGGGCTTGCTCACTCTCAGTCACGACCAACATTTTGTCAGTCTCTGGATATATGTTTCCCTGCCCTACAGAAAGTCATTATTTATAGTGCCTGCTCCCTTCTCGTTGGAGAGCCAAGGTCTTTTTTTTTTCAAGGCTTAGATAATCTGTACATTTTTTACTTATTAATAAATCTGTGGTTTCAGAGTTAAAGTTTCTTATAGTCTTATGAATTTTTGTTCATGAAAATGTGAAGTTTATAAACATTGTAACTATCATTTAGGGGAAGATATACTATTTAGAAAGTACTGAAACGCCTTCATCAAGGTATTTATTTTTATTCTGGTGCTCATAGTACAGAATGTATGGATTTTTAAAATGCACAGCACAAATATTTAGTATTCCATTTTTGGTTAATACCTTACATCTCCTAAATTGATCAAGATAGAGACTAAAAATAATATTTGCCAGGTAATGAAACAAGACACATTAAATTGTAGACTGACTTTATATAACATATCATAAAATTATAACATCCTGTATGGATATATTAACACTTTGGAATAAACAAAGAATACACTCTTTTGTACCATTATTTGTAGTCTGAACTTAGTTAGTGGAAATTCCCACAGATATGATCATAGAAATGTGTGCCTACGTGTGTGCCTAAGAAGTAAGGCTAGGTTCCTGTGTTTTGAAATAAATTCATATACTTGCACCAGGTATCCAATGTCATCAAAAATCTGTTAGTATGTAAAATAAATGATGGTTGTGTATGTGTATTGAAACATTATGTTCATAGTTTAATTAATACCACTTAGTATTACATAAGAACATACACATTTCATAAATTTTTACTTTGCTTCTTTCAAATTTCAATGTAATAAAAAGTATCAGAATTTTATTCTCCCTCTATTTCTGAAAATTACACATTAGGATTGAAGAAAACCGTTCTGTTTATGCATATGTGTTTACATGAATTTATGCAAACAAGAATGGAAATGCATTAATTTACATTTTGAAATAAAAATTAAAATTGAGCTATAAAATCTTCAGATTGTCTAGTTATGGCTTTTATGCAAATTTTAGAATTGATATGCTTTCTTGAGTGTATACAGGAAACCCCAGCACAACCGCAATCACTTCCTTATTATAATCCAATTTGCCTGGTATACCTTCCCACAAAGAACACTTCAAGTGCTTCAGAAGTTTAAAGTATTCATATTCTCAAATATGAATATTGCATGGTACTAGACAAAGACATTCTTGAATATCTTGAGAATACTCACATTGAATATATGTTTTGACAGCTATTATGAAACACAGCAGTGTGAAGGGCAGTGCAGTATCTGGTTGGGATGGCAAGTTCTCTAAATGGATGGCAATAAGAGTCACAAGGCAGTCTAACTATACTTCTTCATGGACTTTGAGACTATCTATCTATCTATCTATCTATCTATCTATCTATCTATCTATCTATCTATGGCTCCAAGAGAGTTGTTGTAACCCTCAATAACACTTAACATTAGAAAATTAGTGCAAATATATATTTTTCTCCAAATTTGCATCATTACTACAAAATTACATCATTACATGGCTTCTGTGGATTTGAATTTAGGGTACACAGGTTGTGATGCTAGTAATCTGCTTACTGAGCCAGTTCCCCAGATATCTACATCATTTTTGAGTTAAAAGTATGAATTCTTTCCTTGTAAATTGGACAACCTCTACTACTCTAAGCTCAACAATTGAAATGTCAGAAAATCAGCATGTGAGTACATATATTTCTATAAACTTGCATATATTAATAATTTTTAAGTCAAAAGTATAATTCACACGGATACAGTTCTGTAAAGTATATAGATAAAACAATACCTATACATACCTATTGGCAAGGAAACAAGCGTGAAAATATTAAAATGAAGAACGGAATAAAGAAATTGCTGTCCTTTAAAATTATGAGTTACCAGAAGGAAGTGTTATCTTGTTACTTGTGGAGATCGGAACAAATGACTTTGTTGACATGGTATTTATATTAGATGAGAGTAACGGCATTTGTATAGGTTAACAGGTTTGGAATTATATATTTGAAAAAAGGAACAGAATATGGTGCTGGAGTTAGAGAAATAAAATTTAGAAGCACCGAGGGGATATGCAAGGAGGGACTCTACCCTTTCAGAGGAGAAGGGAAGCAGGGAAGGTGAGGGACTGTGGGGGTGACCTGGAAGGGGGCAGAGATCCAGATGTAAAGTAAGTAAGTAAATAAATAAGTAAATAAATAAATAAATAAATGGAAAATTCCGAAGCATAAAAAGGAGATTGGACCTGTGTGGCATCCATCTTTGAGAGACAAGGCTAGAAAACTGTAGTGCATGGGATAATCTGCACTTCCTGTGCCTAGCTCAGCCATGATTGGTGTATTGCTCCTGGAATGATGGATGGGGCATCATTGAGAGATAAACCCTTCAAGTGAAGTGAGTCGACACCTTTTATTGAATTGATTTGGGGTTGGATTACTGTGCAGAATGAAATTCGGCCTTAAAACACTCATACTGTTATTTTCAAGGACAAAAAGAGTGATGTTGAATATCCATATTCATCCGGCACTCTGGTCAGCATTTTAAATGTATTGTGATACGGTTAAGAGATTCAAAATTGAAATGAAGAACATTCATTAAGCAGTCTGTCGATCATACTCTAGTGAAACTACATTGTGGGGAAATAGACTCTCTTTGAAATTCTGTAGGATCTTTAATAGATGACAATACTATTTTGGAAATAAAACTATTTAAGTTTTTCCATAGGCTTCTATTTAGAATTTAATCTTCTACGTAGTATTTTTTAATCCTAACCAGAGGAAGCTATAATGTTACTTTTATAGTCCATATTTTGTCATTATAAACTTTGTAACCCATTACCTTAAATACAGATATTTATAATTTATTCTCTGCCTTCAAATATTCTAGACTTAATATTAACTGACAAACTGCCCCTATGTTATGACTGTTAGCAACAAGCCCATTTTAACACTGGACTCAAGTTACGAATTAGAGATGCAATGCCCTTAAAATATTTAGAAATAAGATAATAAAAAGGGCACACTATTATTCTTGATAAAATGTTCCATGAATGTAGAATATGCAGGAATTAAAAGAGCAGGCTTTGTTTGTTTGAGTGTTCTTTAGTTGCTTAAAGATTTCTAATACATGTTGAAGGAATGTGGGCTTTCTTGTGTAACATTAAAGTCCTGGTGAGTAGACTGACAGTAAAGCAAGGGAAGTAGGGTGGCGATCCTTCACCTTACACCAGGAATGTGTGACAAAATTAACATACCTTTTTTCTAGTTAGAATGCAGTTTTCTACAAAAGGCTTCAAAACAGTATCATTCACATAGTCTCTCTGGCTAAAGGAGAAATTTGTCACTCCATATACAATAGTCAACTCCATATACAAAGTATGTCTATTTTTAACACTGCAATGCTCTATACTGAACGCTTTGTCTTTAAGGCTTTGGCCAGCATTGTGGGCAGAGATGGTTGCTGAGGGGAGAGAAAGGGGGAGGGTCATGATCTCAGACTTGGCTTTAGAATAAAATAGAGAACTTCTGTCCGTGAGAACTAGAAGAATGTAGTAACGGCAACATTGGAAGTGGTATAAATCAAACCACTGACTATGTCCCCAAATGGTCTCTCTCCATAGGAAGCCAAATAAGGGACGTAGATCCATGACAATTAAATTGGTAAGCTGGCATGGACAACTAGATGTATCATTTGTATGAGCAAGTGTGAAGATGCCCATGATTTGTGCTAGAGTTTCAACACCGGCCCTGCCAGACACTGAATTTGATCCCTTTTCTCATTATATCCAAGGCAGGAAGAGACAAACCATCTGTTGGATTACCAAGGTAGAAATCACATTATAATGCGAGAAATTACCCAGGATGTCTGAGTCAGTTGGACCATCACTGCAGATCTGTCAGAGGGTAGAAAATAAACTCTGACAAACGCGCTCCATCCCCAGTAGTCAGTCTACCTCAGCTCAGATACATTCATTTCAGGCATATGGACCTCACAGAATTAGTTCTTTCTATGGCAATGTCTGAAATTTTCTAGTGTGAAATTGTCCTTTGCTCATCATGACTAAAATATTTGAAGTCACCAAGCGACTAGAGCAGTTTGTCAGTAAATCTTTCTTTTGAAAAATGTTCATCGTGCTCCATAGAGCACTCAGATACACGGGCTGATGTGTAATTACAGTCTGAGCATGACACTGAAGTGACACTGAAGGGATTTTGTGCTGTAGTATGACCTAAGGTCAACACAGGTGTGAGATCAGTGAGTTGCTTTAAACGGCTCCGAGGACAGAGTGGGAAGAATGCTTAAAACCACCATCCTTTCCCCAACTCCTTCGATTCATAGAACACAGTAAACTCATCCATTGCTCTTTCTTAGGGAATTGAGCCTCGATGGACTTTTAAGCTCTTGCCTTGTCAATGGAAAAAAAAAATGAAGCTTGGGTTGACTACGTGAGCTACACTGATTTCTGTAATTCTCAGTTTTAAATAGCTGTTACTATAATACCCATTTCAGCATGTGCTTGTCTTCTATGACGTAGTTTTATTTTATAAATGTGAGTGCTTTGCCTCCATGTATATACATGCACCATGTGTATGCAATATATCTACATAGGCTGGAGTTGGAGTTACAGTTGTTAACCACCATGTGGGTGCTGAGAACTAAAGCTAGTTCCTCCAGAAGAGCAGCCAGAGTTCTCAACTACTGAATCATCTCCCCAGCCTCCCTATATCACAGTTTTAGCAAGTTCTAATAGCACTAACGTTTAAAAATAGTGTCTGGTCTGTCCCTTTGGGAATGAGAACGACTTTGGTCAGTAAAAAAGTGAGAATCTGGAATCAAGACTCATTTTTCTTAGATTTTCTTGAACATACTGTGCTCATTTCCAAAGATAAAATCTCTGAATTTCTACATATAGAGACCATTTGCTAAGTGTGTCAATGAGAGATAGCTTCTTCCTCCTCCTCCTCCTCCTCCTCCTCCTTCTCCTCCTCCTCCCTTCTTCCTTTTCCCCTCTCCCTCTGCTTCCTCCTCCTCCTCTTCCTCCTCCTCCTCTTCCTCCTCCTCCTCCTCCTCCTCCTCCTCCCCCTTCTCATCATCATCATGATGATGGAGATGAAGAGGAAAAAGAGGAAGAGGATAGAAGCCTTACAGTAAGCCTTTCGAGCTCTTTCTTCAGTTCACTAGCCCACTTCTTTCCTTGGGAGTACTTTTTCCTGTTTTTAACCTCCTGCTGGATGATGGGATATTCACTTAACTTGTGCTGTGTTTTCTTTTAAATGCTGAAAATATTATAAAGTTATTCTTGAGAATTAAAGGGGGTCTTGCCAAAAGAGTGATCGAGAAGCCATCAGAGAACCTAAAAATTCCAGCTAAATTAAAAATTAAACGAAAAGGAAAACATAAGGAAAAAAATTGCATAATCTCTTCATGAAGAATGTGTTATGAGCTGAAGAAAAAACAAGTGCTACTCTTGACAGGTTAAAAAATGGAAATACCCATACATCAAAGACAGCTTGGAGATTCAGTCTTTGCTTTGCTTTGCTTTGCTTTGATTCTTCTTCCAAGAGATGACCTATGTGATGACAATGCTGGGCTTGAGCTGGGTTATGTTGACTAAGGGAAGACACCTGAAGGGCACCAGAAGGATTCCTCTCCAGGCGCAGTTCTTCCTTGGCTCTAGTAGGCTCCCTTCAGAGTAGTGCTCCCCCCAGGTGTGGCTCCCCGAGTTGATAATAGTTGGGTGTTTCATTATCTATTGTTTGGTCCCTTGGTCTTGGAAATTCATTAAACTCTTTGAAATGAACTCTGTGGGTGTGCCATCTGCCTTCTGCTGTGATCCCAGCTGAAGCACCACAGCCAAACATCAAGAACAGGCTTGGAAAGAAAATGCAATATGAATTTCAGAAGGAGAGCTTCTTCTAATTTTACAGGTTCCCAGGTGCCCATGGGTAGAGTTCTTTAAAACTGATAAAAAATTAAGCAATACTATCTCAATAAATAAATATGAACAAGCAAGCAGGGTATTTCTCAGATAACTAACAAATAAATATCAAGGCAGCAAATGTACTTGGAATTTTATGTGAATTGACGTTTGTTTCATTTTAATTTTTGTTTTGTGTTTGTATATATATATATTTGTGTGTGTGTGTGTGTGTGTGTGTGTGTGTGCACATGTGAGTGCAGATCCATTCACCGTTGTGTACATGGAGACCAGAGGAGGACATCCAATTCTTCATTATTCAGTCTTATTTATCTGAGGCAAGAATTGTCACTGGACCTGGATGGAGCAAGGTCCAATTAGTCCAGCGATCCTCCAGTCTCTGTCACCCTTAAAGACTGACAGGGTCACGGCTAAAGTTTTGTAACATGGGTTCTAAGATTAGGTTCTCATGCTGTGCTGTAGGCCTCTTACATATCACGTCATTTACCCAACTCAGTGAGTTTGCTGTATGCCTTCACTTGCTGTATGCCTTCACTTGCTGTATGCCTTCACTTGCTGTATGCCTTCACTTGCTGTATGCCTTCACTTGCTGTATGTCTTCACTTGCTGTATGTCTTCACTTGCTGTATGTCTTCACTTGCTACCCCAAATAGATTTTTCTTGTATCGCAGAAATTTAACACACATAAAAAATAAATTATTCATGTAAATATGCTTTACAAGAGTAAAGTAGGATTAAATTGTGCAGTAATGAAGTCATCCACCTTGACCACTTAGAACCCTAATCCTTCCTGTTTCAATAAAGTATGAATAAAGATATCCTACAGTAAAACAAAGAGTGGACAAAGGAATAGGAGATATCCATACAGACTCTCTTCTGAATCCTCTGTCAAGGGTGCCTTGGAAACTCCACTCTTTTCACTAAGGAATTTACTTTTTACTCAGTTTTGTGCAGCGTACCTTCGGGACGATTCCTCTTCAGTTTAGCTTTCTACCATATGAGTGCCTCTCTGTTGTAAAATTCCTTCATGTAATTTTTTAACAATATATGGAATATAATGTATATTCAGTAAGTGGCTCTCAAATGAAGTAGTTGAATAACAGTAAAATGAGAAATGTGAGACTCTCCAAGTAACAATTGTTCTGACAAAAACCTAGAGTCCCATTTCATACATTTAAAGCAATTAATGAAATAGATTTAGGGACAATAGATTGATACCTAATGTACTTAAATATTTCCATATAAATCTCTTAATATTTATTCACTGACCTTTATAATGGGCACTTCTTAATCCCGTGATGGGTGACTAACTGATAAACTCACTTTAACAAAAAATATCTATAAGCTGATATGCATTTAATAAACTTCATCTCCTGGGCACCCAGTGCTGGAACAGTGCCTATCAGTGTGCCAATCATGTTTCATAGCTATCTGGGGTTAAAATTCACTTTTCATATTGTATTGTCAGAAGCCATAATAGGACAAGCTAATAATTAGCAGTTGATCATCCTGAAATGCTTGCCTCGGATTATTATCTGCGACAAGTGTGCCACATTTAGCAAGGCTATGTTGGACATATTTTAGGAAAGATCCTGCTATTAATATGCTTTTCCTATTATTATTAAACATATATAACAATCACTAAGCAATAGCACTCCCCTTTGGAGCAGATCTATGTAGACTCACGAAGATGTACTGTCTTGTAGTGTTGCTATATAGACAAATAGATGACTTCTTAAGTCTTAATGATGATCCTATAAGAATTCCTAAAATTATATCAATGATTATTAAGCTCTTTTATAGTGGAACTGCTATTAAGTCCTTTTCTGATAGTCAAAACTGCCATGAGAACTTTGCCAGTCTCCGAAGTGTCATCAGTTAACAGCCCTTAGATAGTAACCAGACTCTCTCCTACTCAGAGCACATTCCAAGGTGGTTGTAAAACAATTAACCAAGGGTCACTAAAGGGAACTCACGATTTATTATAGGTGCTAGGACAGAAGAAAAAATATTGCTTGGGTTTATCTATACAAAACTTCACTAATTTCTTAGTTATAGTTTTAAACCTTTGGTGAACCTGTGGAGCAAGACAGGTGATGGATGTTTAGTCAGATAATTACTCCTAATGGATATACATGTAAACATTCTCGATTGTAAACTTCTATTTCAATTTATGATTTGAATTTTTGTTGTGAACTTGTGATGAACTTTGTAACATGTGATCAGGTACTCTGAATGATGTATAAGACAAAGGGATGTTCGTTAGGTGTGTCTTCACTTCTCCTCACTTTCTCTTCCTCACTTCACCTCTCTCTCTCTCTCTCTCTCTCTCTCTCTCTCTCTCCTCTCTCTCTCTCTCTCTTTCTCTCTCTCTCCTCTTCTCCCTTCTTCCCTGCTTAGAATCTCTCTACTTAGAATTTTTCCTTTGTTAGAATTTTTTCCTTTTTCCACTTAGGACCTTCCCATTTTCCCCCTTAGATAGGAAACTAGCAATAAACTAAAATAACTTCTTTAAGTGTCTTTTCTTCCTGCGACCTCAAACCAACAGACCTAAGTTAGAGCCTGGCAGCGCCTACAGAGTCAGATCAAAGGCATTTCTTAATTCTCTGCTGTCCCTGGGCGGAGGTATTAAGTGCCAGACACTGCAGTTTCTGGACAGAGGATATCAGAGGGCAGGCCAGCTAACCCTAGGTCTTACTCACTGTCGAGGCTCTTCCCATCTCCCTTGATTGCCTCAAGAAGAACCGACCGGAGGAGAAAAAAGAAGATCACCTCCTCCCACCAAGCTGGGGGTCGCTCCCGGCATTGTATATATTATTTTATAAATGAATTTGTCATATATCTCCATCCCAGGAAAGAATCAAAATTAAAAATCTGAGATCTACAGTCTACTGAGTAACTAGTGTATTTGTATCTTATAAAGGTGAAAAGCAGCAGCCGGGCGGTGGTGGTGCACACCTTTAATCCCAGCACTTGGGAGGCAGAGGCAGGCAGATTTCTGAGTTCAAGGCCAGCCTGGTCTACAGAATGAGTTCCAGGACAGCCAGGGCTACACAGAGAAACCCTGTCTCGAAAAACCAAAAAAAAAGGAAGTCAAATCATCATAAATAGGGAACTGTATTTATAAAGGTTTCCCAGAAATAATATAAATAAGAATGGTGTACTTAGCTGTAAAAATGTCTGGATCACTTGTGTACAAATGTGGTATTTAAGAAGGAACGAGGGATGAATTGTCAAGACAAGAGAGCAAAGAACTATCATGTGATAAAATATTCACAATAGGAGTTAACCTC
This sequence comes from Grammomys surdaster, assembly GCF_004785775.1. Classification (NCBI taxonomy): domain Eukaryota; kingdom Metazoa; phylum Chordata; class Mammalia; order Rodentia; family Muridae; genus Grammomys; species Grammomys surdaster. The sequence goes on along the minus strand of NW_021604590.1, from coordinate 999,107 downwards.
AGAAGTATCAGGAGAGTTAGAAAAGTATATAACAAGCATTTATAACTGAAGGATTAGAGAAAAACCATAGCTGTGCACATTGAAAATTCAAGTCCAGTGACCCAAGTCATTAGTGAAGGGACCTTGCCAGCTATATTTGAGAAACTGTGGTTCCTGTGTGCTTCTGTGGCTCTTTAGTCAAGTGTATGGTGGTAGAAATAAGATGAGTAAAACATAATCAGAGGAAGGAAGAACATGTCACAACTGCTGATGTTCGCCTAGGTAGCACTTCTGCCTCAACTCTTCTTCTCACCACCTTCCATCTGGACTCCATGTGAGGAAGGGCCATCATGGAAACACAATCCTCATCTTGACCCAGTTTACAGTAAAGGAATATGGTGGTGTTAGTGTAAAATGCCCAACATCTATCACAGTCAGTGTAGCTGTTATTATTGTCATTTTGAAGAAAGGTTTTATTCATTGGAAAAAGGATTGATAAAATGATGTTGGAATATGTTGCATGTAAAGCCCATAAACATTCTTAACAGCTCACCCAGCCAATCATTTGCTCCCTTTGAGATAAATTACCTTGCTAGGTAGTGGTGGTGCACACCTTTAAGCCCAGCACTTGAGAGACAGAGGTAGGTGAACCAACCAACCAACCAACCAACCAACCAACCAACCAACCAAACCAAACAGATGAAAAAGAAAAGAAGTAAACGATACATTGCCTTTGCACAATCTACAACGTCTTAAAGGACTTTCCATTCTATTTGCTGCTTTCGGTGTCACTTCTTTGGTCAGCCTCAGGATTCTGAGATATTTAGATCTGTGTCCTCACTTCAAAGGCCTGGGATTATGTAGATATATCTACCCTGATTGTGTCCTGTCTCGTGTGTGAGGTGGTTCCTCGATGTTCAATTTTTGTCTCATGAATAACTAACCACTAAGTTCTCTTCGTCTACTTATCAGCCCTTAGCATCTCTGATGAAGTTTTTCTTTTGCCCAACTTGATTTGTTTGCTTGCTCATGTCTTTATTATTGACTTGTAAAATATTACATTTCATTTTATGTTTGTGTGTGTGTGTGTGTGTGTGTGTGTGTCTGTGTATCCACCTCTGTTGCTACCTGCATCTGAGGGTCAGAGGACAACTTCCAGAGAGCAAACTCAGGTTATCAAAGCGGAAAGCAAGGACTTATGCCTGGTCATCATCATCCTAGCCCAATAAGAATATTTCCTATAATATAGATATATTTTCCGTTCAAAATTCTCTCCAATCTCTGGCTTACCTTCACATTTATTTAAAATGCTAAAGAACAAAAAGTTTTAATATTGATAAATTACAATTTAGCGCTTTCGTATTCACTCTTTTTTTTAATGTTTGCTCTTCTGAAGTCATTATAGTGTGTTATTCCTAGACTTTTTATAGTTTTCTATATTCATATTTATTTTATATAATGCAGGCACGTATGTGAAACACCGCTTGCCTGGTCCTCTCTGAGGCTATAAAGGGGCATCAGATCCCATGAATTTGGAGTTATAAATGATTGTAAGATCCTGTACTGGGAGGTTGGCACCAAAACTAGGTTCTTCGGAGAAGCAGCAAGTGCTCTTAACAGCTAAGCCATCTCTCCAGCTCAGAAATCTATAGTTTTCACTTTTACATTTAGATCTATGATATATCCCAAGTTAATTTGCATATATAATTGAGATAGATTGAAAGTTAATTTTGTTTAAATATCCAAGTGTTCCAGAACTTTTTCTTGACTAGACTAAATTTGCTTAGCACATCTGTCAAGTGTCAGTGTGTTAACTATGCACAGAGATATACCAAAGCTGGTTGTTTTATCCTTTGGATCTATGTACCTGTCCACATATTACCAGGTACCATGCTGTCTGAACTCAAGCTTTAGGCAATTGTGATCTTGAGTTTTTGAATTTTTTACTTAACCCAGATCACATATCCCTACTGTCATGCCTTGTCATTTTCATTTGAACAGACATTTACCTGTAATGCCTTTCATGCAGTGATTGCACTCTTTACAGGAAAACCTGTGTATGACAACAAATAAAATGAAAAACAAATATCACAAAAAGTTTAGTATCTCCTAAAGATAAAAACCATGGCATCTGAGTTTAAAAATGGACTACAAAGGCATAATAAATGACAAATGAATATCAGGAAAAATGTTCTTCATAATTGTGATGCAAATTGGAGAAGAGATAAATATACAGGAAAATTTTAAAGTCAAATTAAATTTAATTCAATTACAGTGTAATTAAAATTAAAATTTAAGAAACAATAGGAAACTAGGCAGGAAAATACCTAAAATAGTTTCTTCTGGACTAATCCTATTGTTTCTTTCATTTTTTGAATCTCTGTCTGAAAACTTGGATTTTGGTGATTTTGTTTATTTGATGATGGCCACTTGATTTTTAAAATGATGAGTGATTAGATTTGGCTGTGTTTCTTAAAGAGTATTGACATTTTAGGGAGCCATTGAACTCACAGATCAATTCCAAGCCTTAATGAGCTGTTTGGGGATTTGAAAGGCCATGTATAGATTAGCTTTCACTATGGATCTGTTTGAATTATCCCCCTAAGACATCATCAGTGATGACTGTTCAAAAGAACCAACATGTGTCTCTTTGATTGTTCGGTATATGCAAATAACTTTGTGTAAATGAATTGTTTGGGCTGAGCCCTTATCTGTCTGTTATTCACAGCATCTTGGGAAGCCATCTAGACTCACTGTGCTAGTGGAAAACTTCAATAGCAAGGCCACAGAGATGACCTTGATCTAACCTAGAGGGACACAAACAAAACAAGAAGGCATGGAATAGAGAGAGGAAATAGCATGAAGTGGGAGGGTCATGGAAGTTGGATAGGAGAAAGAGGATGAGAACAGATAAACCAAAATGCATTAGTGTGTGTGTGTGTGTGTGTGTGTGTATGCACATATATGAAATTATCAAAGTTATTTAATTAATAAAAACAGCTCCCTGATAGCTATAAAACTTGTTCTCACACCACTTTCCTGAACAGTGCACACATCAGTTTATATACAGATACTGGATAAACCCTGTGTATTTTCTGCTGTTCATCTTCCACATCAATATGGAGGGGACCACCCTACACTTTGTGACTCAACACTCGGCTAATCTTGAGAGGTTGCCTTTGAATCTTTGGGCTTCCTTTCTATGTATTTCTCTACTCTGCACTCTGTATAGCAATTCTACTTCCTTGTAAGTCTCCTGCATACTGACCTTTGTCTAGTTGATGCATGGATGGCTCAGGGCTCAGCAGCAGGCTCAGGCTCCTGGTCAGGTGTCTGTAACCTTTCTCCACGGATCCCTCTCTTCTGCATTCATTGCCTCCTTTTCCCTTTCACAATTGTGTAGTCCAAGGTGAACATATAAACGGAGTGAGACCTCATTTACATTGTTTCTTCCTTTCCTAGTGGTTTAATGCTCCTAAGAAGGGTGGCAGATGCCTATACGTCAGGCTTTCATGAAGCTGAAACAAGTTGATTGCCATGAATTTGAAGATAGTACCAGCTACACAGTGAGACCCATTATAAACAACAAAAAATCTGTGTACATTAGACCCTGAGAATGTCCCAATGTCAGAATATTCTTAATTCTCTCCAAAAATACACAGAATTTTGTTGTCATCTTTCAGGCTTCTGTGTCAAGGGCACTGAGAAACAAAACAAACTAAAGAAAAAAAAAAGAACCATGAACAGGCATTGAGAGGACTAAATATGAAAACAAACTGTTCAGTCAATAAACAGAAAGGAATTAAGGACATTTAAAGTACTACATAAAGAAAAAGGTATTCTAAAATGCTAGCGTACCAATAAACGAAAAAGGTTTGATTAAAACGTAGAAGGAAGTGTGTGGATGAAAACCCAAAATCAAATAATATTCTGTTTACAAGAGAATATCGAAAGGTTACAAAGTATTTAAAATAGACACCTTTTCCACAAGAAGGAAACAGACCATTATTTGAAATGAACAGAGAGATATCAATGAAATGCAATGATTCAGAATAACTCAGCAGTTAATAAGTCGCCCTCAAAACACATAAAGCATCAATTGCTATACTCAGTTGTGGAAACAACCGATGATCCTCATGATATGTTGATATTTATGATGAAGTAAGCAACAGACAAGCATGATTTAAACACTATTCTGAGTTAGTGTCACCGAATAAAAACAATAGCTCTTCCGTAGAGAAATACTTGCTTGGCTTTACCAGTTTCTTTTACAGAACATGATTACTGAAATTAATCAAGACAGCTATGCTTGGAAAAAGGAACCCAGTCATGATAGTGCCAAGAGCATTTTAAAAACAAGCTGAAGAAAGCTCTTGTGGCAATAAGCTCTCTGCCTGCCAAATACGAGGAAGAAATTAAGTAACAATGTGTATTGTCTATTTAGAAGATTGAAATTAGAGCACAAGGAATATTCCTACTTTGATTATTCTGCTGTGATACCAGTCCAGTTCTGAAACCTTTTGTTTCTAAGTGAATTAAAGTATTACCTCCAACTACTCTTACAGAAACAATCTTTTGTTCATTTTTTTCTTGTCTAAAAGCTAACTTTCCTTCCCTTTCCTTCTCTCTTCCTTTGTAAAAAGCATAACATTTTTCCAAATAAAATATAGCTTTTTGTAATATTTAGTTATTAGGTTTTAGTTCCGCTTAAAACTCATAAATTTCAATTCAAAACATATTATTTATTGATACTTAGACATTCCCAAGAAATTTTAGAAGCATTTATCATATGAAATTCAGTGAGGCTGGTGATTCCTGTTTGAAAACTTTCTTTCTATAAAGCTTAAGAAAATGATGAATATTCTGTACTTTCATTACATTTAAGGATAATGGCCATTGGTAGAAGGGAGAGCCATCTTGTGTATCAGCTCAGTTGCCTGCAGAATTTTAGGACAGTCTCTAGTGCCCGTCGAACCAGTGCCCTCAGCTCCAGTACTCTCCTCTGTTACAGATGGTTGCAACATTTGTGTTCTGGAGGGCGTGGAAGTCTAGGGGTCGACCATAGGGGGAGGCAGGGCTGCTGGCAGATGTGTCAGTCTCCTGCGGAGTCACTTCTGGATCCTCTTCAATTTTCAGCTGATGGTAATGAACTTCAACCGTCTTCTTGATGGCAGCATCAACCTGGTTCCGTGGACGACAGGTCACGGGCGACGATATCTGTCTCGCTCAATCTTGATGTCGTGCGCACATCCTCTCAATGAGGGTCCGTCCAGAGGGGTCCGTGCCTCGAGCCCCACGTCTGGGTGCCACTTGACCCGACCGGCGGGTCCTAGTTATTCGTGGGGGCGAGGAGGACTGCAACCTGCTATTCTTCAGAAGATATGGTACACTGCTTGAGTTATGGTCTCCCTGCCTCCCCCTACAGTTGACCCCTAGACTTCCACGCCCTCCAGAAGGGTTCCTGGTATGCCTGGCTTTGCCCTCGTTTCTCTTGCTAGAGAGCTTGGCCTCTTGATCACCACAACAAAAATTGGCTTTTTCCTAAACCAAGGCCGCCCTTGATATGGCCGCTAACATTGGGGAGCCTTCCTTTATGACAATATTACACCCCAAACTGACAAATGGTTGGTAACTTGAACATTTACAAGAGACTAGGATGGCTGTGAGTTAGTCCAATGACGGGATTATTGTAGGTCCACTTCCCAGGGGCCCACCCAATACAGCCGAAAAGGAGTGTGTGGTGCTGGGAGTGGGTGCAGCCTACATGGCCTAAGACAGGGCTCTCACCCTCCTTTCACCCACATCGGAGTCCCTTGACATTGCCCATCGTCAACAGCCTAAAGCCTTCGACCATCGATGTGACTTGTCTCACATCAGTGTTTTGGGGTTGTGAACTTGTCTAAGACCCCCCATAATTAGACATCCAAATTCAAAATTCACATAGTTGGGATTGATCATAAGACGCCTTCTCTAACTAAACAGAGAAGGGGGAGATGCCAGAAGCCAGGACCCTCGCCCTTACCCTCACCCCCTACCTTTCCCCACCTGCACAATGTCCCCTGAAGCTTGGCAACTGCAAGATCCTGCTTGGCAACTGCAGATAGACTCAAAGCAGAGTACCATATCTTCTTAAGAATAGCAGGGAGACCATAACTCAAGCAGTGTACCATATCTTCTGAAGAACAGCAGGTAGATCATAATTCAAGGCAGTGTACCATATAGACCATGACATGTTTCAAGGCACAGGCCAAGAAGATTCTGTACCTTTCCACCACCTGGCCCCCTTACCCCCTCCCCTTGTAAAACATGCTATAAAAAAGCATTTCATGTTTAAAAAAAATTAAATAAAAAAAGTCAAAAAAAACCCAAAAAACAAAAAACAAAACAAAAAAAAAAAGAAAAAGAGTAATCTTAGAATTCTTTCTTAAAAAGCTAGCTATTTTTTCTAGTTTTTCTAGTATGTCCATGTATTAGACCATGTTTGATTGTAAAGATTTTTCATAAATTTGAACATCTTTTAGACAAGCTTGCATTTGTTAAAAGTACTTCTATTAATAGTGGATGGATTTTGAAGTGTCATCTTAGTGTAATATTTATATAATCCAAAATTCTGATCATACTATCTTATAAAGTCAATATTTTGTTCATTGTATTTAAAAGAGTAGGAGAAAATTGTCTTTGGAGTGTGGTCACGAAACTGCTAGGCATTTTATAGTAGTTTGAAGCTTTAAAAAAATCACACGTGGGACAGGAGAGATGGCTTAAAGATCAGGAATGATGGCTGTTCTTCCAGAGGACCCAGGTTCAATTCCCAGTACCCACATGGCAGCTCATACCTGCCTGTAATTCCAGTTTCAGAGGATTTGATGCCTCACCAAAATACACATGCAGGCAAACAAGAATGCACATAAAAAAAGTTTGTAAATTATTTTTAAAAATTTCACATGTGACATGGTAGATTAGACAATTTCTGTAAGGTTAACACCCCGTATTATTATTATTAGTGAATAAAGTAAGAATCTGCCACCTGTACCCAATTCTAATGTTTAGCTAATATCATCCTTTATAAAGCATCTGTAGGGTCAAATGAACAGTGTTAATGATACTAATGTACACTCCACTGATTATGAAGACAATTATTTTTGCTTTTTCTGAGTGATTCTTCTGTCATTCAAATCAAGGCTCTCACAAATATAGGATGGGAGTTTATCTTAGCCACTTATATCCTTGTTTCTTTGTGAATGTCTACAATATTGTTTGTAGTAAACCTTTGGTTAGTAAGTAATTAAAAGATACTTTTCTATAGACACAAAGGTCTATAGTGTGCTTACTGTTGATTTTTTACCATTGAGTTAGAAACTCTGTGTGATAGGTATAGTTCTCCTTTTTTATGAGGTAAGAAAACTGAGCTGGAATATTAGGATAAACCACACAGGCAGGAGACTTTCCAGTCAATCCTTCTTAGGTTGCTCATTCATGACTTCACACACATAGGTCAGAGGGGCACCATGAAAAGTTTGGTTGTTCAAATTCCTTACAGAGTCTTCCTTCCATATGCCTGTCTCCTTTTGATATCACTTCCTTAATGTTGACAATTTTGTCTCCACCTTTACCAATAGATATATACCCATATATATCTTAGATTGTTTCATTCATTCATTAAATACTTAATCAGTTTTCATTATGAACCCAATTCTGTCCTGTGCATTTCAGTATTACAAGGAAATGAGTCAGATTTTTGTCCTTTTCTTCTTGGAACTTACAGTCTATAGTTTCAGGATCATAAGCAATGAATTAAGATAGACCCAAAGGCTTTGAGAGTAGAGTTCATCACATAATATTTTTTTGTAGTTTATTTACTATTTTCAGGACCAGGAAGAGTGTATAGTAGAATAAATTTGAGCAGTACCTGAGATGAGATCTGTGTAGTATCTAAAATGACACAAATATTTTATAATTAGGAGATGCTTAGTCAGTTACCATCAGGTAGTTATTTGTGTGGAGGGATTAAAATGGAAGACAGAGACTAAAAAGATATGAGTTGGAAATGGAGAAATAATACTATAGAGGGTGGAAATGTAGGGGATGATGGAGTTTGAGACTGACAGAGAAAAAGGAATTAACATCTTCTGCCTAAGATACCATACATTTTTGGAAGGTCTATCCCTACAGAGCTTCTTTTCTTCGTGCCGTATCTTGGGTGTCCCTTGCTACTGCAACAAGACACTAAGATCAGAAAGTAAAGAAATGCCAGTATAAGGTAGAGATATTTCTTCTCAGGGTCCCAATGCCATCACTGATGTAGGGGAAAAAATCTGGCCAAAGTTGAACAATTTTATACTCCTCAGTTAGTAAAGGTATATTGTGGGAATACACTGTGATTTGAGACCAAGATCTTTGTTGTCAACTGTGAAGCATTTAGGACTTTTTTCTGTATTACTAGTAAAATATTCAAGCCAGTCCAGTCGACTTTGCACAGAGGACAACCATAAAGTCAGATTTGTAACTGAAAATGTACCAGGGAACTGAGATTTTGGAAGAAAAACAGATTACAATTAAGCTTGATGAAGGGATTCAGCTAACAGTTTGAAAGGAGAGAAAAGTCATAGAACCAAATAGAATTACTCAAGTAAGAATGAAAGGTAGTACTTGCATATCTATATAATGTTCCCATTGGAGTAGACCTTCCAGAAAACTTAGGGAAAGCGTTGCATGGGGATGCAGTCTGAAGATGAGTTTATAAAGTATATAAAGTAATTTCTTATCAGTCTTACATAGATGATCCCAAAGAAGAGATCCAAGTATTCTCAGTTAATTTCGTTCACATTTTCTGAATAAAATCCATTTGAGGAATGAGTACGGAAGGCTCTTATATAGCATGTTTCACATTTTCACTTTGGGCCACACCTGTACCAGAGAATCACAGCATTTGCCCAAGTACTGATGATATGAAAGGTTTGGAATGACAGTCCGCTAGAAAGAGACTGCGGATGAATGGGCTCTCCATTTTCTTTTTAAGCTATCAATTTAAATTCTATTCAGAAAAATTTTTTTATAGTCCTTCATCATGCAATATGATTCCTTTACTCTGTGCTTGAATAAGACCTATTCTCTTGGCTGGCTTCTTCCGTTGCCTTGAAAGCACTCTGGCAGGGTTTTATTTACTCTATCCAATTTCTTATATCAATGGTTTAAGGAATTTCTGATCTTTCACACAGTGACCTTTTCCATTTTAAAATACATAATGAAGATATTTCAGCTGCTAGAGTTCCTAATAGCCTGCAGAGGAAAAGAATCAATCAAGTAGATGTTTTAACGTATCTGGAAATATCCAACGATAAGCTTGGAAACACACACACACACACACACACACACACACCACATTAAAAAAATCAGAGTGACCACTTGAAAATTCAAGATGCTGAATTGTAAGACAATAAAAGCCATGTCTGGTCTTTTACCGATAAGTACATTTAAAATATAAATTTAATTCTCTCTAAGTAAGAATTTAAAACTGAAATGGTGACCAGAGAGATGAATCAGGCAGAACACAGATTTAAAAAGATATACAATGACGTATGACTTCTTTTACTCTGGACTCAGTAGTCATTCTCCCTTCCTCTCATTGCTTATTTCTAGTATTAAATGTTGTAAATTCACTGCATTTCAAACTATTAAGAGATGCAAGGAAAAAGAGATACCACTGACCTCATCTGTTTTCCCTTGTTATACTTCAAATCCTTTCTTTTACAAACTCAAGGAACTGTTGACATAATATTGCATTCAATATTTGGCAGTAGATTCTTCAATCTACAAATATTGTTTCAAACAAATAGCTACCAAAGAAATAGTTTGGGTAAGCTATAACCTTTTGTGAAATCAAGACAATGGTTCAATAATATACGTTTATGAGAAACAGTGCAGTCCTAACAAACATATGCAACTGCCAGGCTAATACACTGATTAATATTCAAGTTATCTGACACTTGCAAAGAGTAGTCTTTGAAGAGCAGAAAGATTGTTACAACTAGAAAAAGATTCACATAGCCATTCGATTATTTTCTCACCTAAATCAAATGTCATCATAGATGATATTTTCATTTATTCCCCCATTCTTCCTATTATTTTGAATGCCTTTTGGTTTCTAGGCAACCGTCATAACTCTTCTTTTTGTAAGAAGTCACCCACTACTCCATAGGCACAGGAATAATACTTTTTAAAGGGTTTGGCGTCCTCCCTGGAATGATGCTAAGTTAGAGAGAAAGGCAAATCAGGAAGAAGAGAAAGTCAAATGCAATTATGACACTTTGTTTTGAATGCTATGGAGCACAGCCTGAAGAAATATGTAGCTTAAAAATGACAATGAGCTTAACAGTAAGAAAGGAGGAGGCAGAAGGTAAAAGATGAATTTATATCCAAGGAGTATCTATTATGAAACTCTGTTGATTAAAGTCTGGGGAGATATTAATGCTATTTAGGTTCCTCAAAACCTAATCGGAAATACAGAATACTCACCTGAGAATAAGTGTCCCTAGCAAAGCATCAGCAAATAAGACCAGCAGATGCAATGCTTAGCCAAGACAAGGAAAACCTATACAGTAAAATGATCTCTTGAAAACTGTATACATTATGATGAAAGGGGCATCCACTTACTTTCAGTTCTCTCTCAGAGGAAGAATAATGATCATTGAGTTTAAAGTAAAAGTAGGAAAAATTTATTTTAATTTAATGAACTGTTCCAACAAGCATGATTAGCTCAGGGAATTGCAATACCTCCAGACGTGATGAGATTGGTGACAAAAAGAGTCCAAGCTATCAGTTTCCTTTTGTGCGTGTCACTGTACAGAAGCAAATAGATGCCAGGTTATTTGCATCAAATTTATCATGCTTCCAGCAAGCTCTTATTTTTCCTAATCAACAAACAGTTCTTCTTCTTTGCTCTTTGCTCTTAAACTCAGAAGCAATTATCCAAGGTAGAACTTAATCATTGATTACTATTCTCTTTTATGTCTCATATTTTATGTCCAGTACAACAGCAAATTCTATGGTATCATATGATGTTTTAGGATCACTTCTGTTGCATGTTTCCCCCAATGGAGTATTATAGCTCTGCTCTAGGTAGGTGGGTGGGGTTCCCGAAAGAATGTGTTACAGCTCTGCTCCAGGTGGAAAAGTTTCTCCAATGCAAGTGTGATAGCTCTGAATGGAAAAGTATCCTGGCAGTCAGGAGCCAAGAAATACCACAAAGTCATACTGCATTGTAAACCTCACACAAGAGATTTATTGGGAAGGGAAAACTCAGGAGGGTGACAGCCTGTGGGAGAAGCAGCAGAGAAATAAGCAGAAGACATCATTTATAGGGTGTTGCTTGGGGGGGGGGGGCAGAGCTTTTGGTAGAGCTTTCCAGAGTCGGAATTGATGGATTTTTCAAGTCCTAAGCTTGGGCATTTTACTCTATAGGGCAGAGGTTGGCCATCTGTGTCTAGAAGGGTCTATTTTGTACCTTAGCATGTTCTGTGGGTTGGAGGTTCTCTGGGAGATGAGCCTGGATTCTCAGTATCTCAAGGGCTTGCAGACACCATTCTGAATTGTCTGATTGCTTTTAAAAACAGATGACTCTGAGCTATGGTTAAGAGGTAAGATTATAGAAGACCAATCTGAGAAACCTAATATTGCCGGCTTTGAACATGGAAAAAGAGAGCCATAACTTAAGGAACATGTGTCACTTCTAAAACCCAGAAAAGACAGAAATGAGGGTTGTCTGCTCTTGATGTCGCAAAAATATAAAGCAGGTTCCACTATTGTGAAGTATGCCAGACTCCCGAGCCACGGGTTTGTGAAATGATAAAACTATGTTTTAAAGCCAAAACCAAGAATAAGAGACTTACTCTTTCTCATTAAAATAGTTCTGTAACACTGTCTTTCTCAAGGTATATACGAAGCCACTACAAATTGTGTGTGTGTGTGTGTGTGTGTGTGTGTGAGAGAGAGAGAGAGAGAGAGAGAGAGAGAGAGAGAGAGAGAGAGAGGGATTAAGGGAGAGAGAGAGAGAGAGAGAGGAGGCAGGCACACAGAAATGGAGTTTGGTGAGTAGGGAGCTAGGTAGTGAGAATCTGAGAGGAGAGGAGAGGATATGAACAAATATGTTGTATGAAAAAGTTAAATACAAATAAATTATTTTTATAAAATCAAAATATTTATTTCATAGGAATGGGAAAATATACAAATTCAGGCTCTAGAAGTGACTAGTGATAAAATACAAAAATAAGTACAAATCAGAACAAAAATATAATTGTGATATTTGATATAGAGTAGTCAGCTGATTAAACATGGGAGCTATAAATAGTTCATAGTAGAAAATGAAGAAAAAATATAGTTAAATTTAAATGTCATTACACATGACATCTAATCATAGCCGAAGAATAGTGTAATTATAAGGAGAATATACTATAAATCTCTCTCTGCTCCAACAAGACTCACTAATGAAAATATATAAAGAAACTTTAAAAATATTACAGGGGCTTCATTTGGAATATTTCTTAGATAGAGTAATCTTATTTGAGAAAGAAAAAAAGATAAAATTTAAAAAATAAATATTTGAGTTTGTAAAGCCACTTTCCCCAAATGGAAGGCATACTTTGCTAAAATTAGCACCTGAACATAATGTAAATGAAATCACGACTCATTGTGTAAGAAATATATTCATGACACTAAAAAAAAAATTCTCTGTATTAATTAAGTACACATGCTTAAAACTCTTATTACCCGTTACAAAACAACTTTGAAGGGTCATGTTATTTGGCTTACATTCTCAGGTTAAAGTCCTCTACTGCAAGAAAGTAAAGACAAAACTCTGAAGTAGCTAGCTACATCACATCCACGGCCATCAAGAGCAAAGAGAAACAAAAACACATACTCACATAGGTGATATGTCTAGGGAAGGGTGCTCTGCATGGTGGGCTAGGTTTTCTGACTTCAACTGACATTTTCAAGACCCTCACAGCCATTCCTACTTGAAGACACTAAGGAATGACTGGGGCTCGGGAATATAACAAAAATCACTCCATACAAAAGACATCATGCAAAAGATTTATTGAGGAAAAGATACACCAAATGGCTGCCTCTGAGTGGGGAAGGGGATAGTGATAGGCTATGCTGTGATGGCAGGCTTTATAGGGGGATTGGAGCAAGCACGTAAGAGAAAAACAGCCATGATGGAGACATGTTACAGTGGGGACTGTGGGATGGAGAAGCTCTGAGGCACCTGGTTCCAGAACTTGGGTGGTTCTTAGTATGACTAACATTCCTTCCTTTTTATAAATGTTAAGGAAACAGAAAAGGTGAGTAGTGAGGTAAGAGTGAGTCTGTGCTTATTAGACTAATGCCTGCTGTGGAAGGGCAGCCAAGTCCCCAGGCTGGGGACATGGTAGTGAGGAGGTGTGTCAGTTATACCATACAACAGGTAGACCATGGAGAATGCTGGCAGAACCTGGTGGCCAGATCCACTTTGAGGTGTTAAATAGGCATCTCAGTTAGCCGTTTGTTCCAGGTTTAAAACCTAATAAGTACAGGTAATACAGTCCAGGCAATTCCATATTCCAAATGTCCCAGTTGATTCCAGACTGTGCAAATTTGATGGCTAAAACTATCAAAGCTAAATATAAAATATCTCACCCTTTATTCATTTTTACATCGTTTACACCAATGGCACCAGATACTTACCTTTTGCATGAGTTACTGTGATGGGTTCTTTATGATATCTCTAATGTCAGAGTCTCATGACTACCCTGTGAATTTTATTGTCTATTTTGATGATAACTCTATCTTCAGACTTTGTACTATCCCATAGAAGTTGCCTAAAACTTTATTTGAATAGATGCTATTATTTCATCGTGAGCAAGAGCTTGGAACAAAAGACATAGTAAGTTTCTCCCATGTGTGCACTTATGTTGTCACCGTTGAGAAATGTCTCACTAGATTAATGTGCTGGACTATGTTAGTCTTTTGGCTTCCCTCCCCCAAACATTAACCATGCTGCTTTCTTCCTGAGGAGCCCTTTGAGTATGATCATAATAAAGTTATATATATCCCTTATGATGCAACTTTGTAAACACGGCTGCCATACAACCGTTGCGGCCATTGCAAATGCTGCTATGATAGGGTCTCTATAAGAATGTCTGTTTGATTGACCAACCCCTTGAGATATCTGAAGCTAAAATATTTTGCTTTAGATGGTTTTTACATAGCAATAAAACATACTTTCTATTGTTTGAGAATTTCATCCATATATGTAATGGATTATTCCACTGATCTCTTTCCTTCTTTCCTCCATTATCCCACCAATATTCCTGTCCTAATTGTGTCTGTTCTTTTGATAAACTCACCAAGACTCACCAAGTCCACCTGGTGCTGCTGGTACACACATAGGAGCATCTACTGCATTGTGGACATATTCTCTCAGGGGCCATATCTTTGAAAAAAAAAAAACCTGACTCTCCTTTTAGTAGTCACTAATGGCTAAAAGCTTCTCGGCTAGTGGTGACATTTCTTGACTCCATTTTTATTTTTTTCCTTTCCCTTCTCCCTCTTGCCATGCCCATGCCCAGCTCACGCGGGCCCAAAGTACACCGTAGCTGTCTTCAGACACCCATATGAGGGCATCAGATATCAGTACAGATGGTTGTGAGCTGTCATGTGGTTCCTGGGATTTGAACTCATGACATGAAGAGCAGTCAGTGTTCTTAACTGCTGAGTCATCTCTACAGCCCAACTATTCCCCTTTTCTATGTTGGAATTTTGTCTGTCTCGAGGTTGCATGGATCTCACACATGCTGTCATAACTGCTTTGATTTCATATGTGGAACACTCTGTTGTGTCTAGAAAACATTTTTTTTTCAGTAGCTATCCACTGTCCCTGTCTCCTTCATTTTGATCAGCAAGTCCCCTTGATGATGAAGAAAGCTCAACTCCTTTTTTGCTTCACAATTTTAGAACCCTGCTTTGTGTAAATATATGACAGTGACAGATAACACAAGGGATAAATGTTGCTATGTGTTGTCTTTGAACCTCTCACCATTTTATGATTATATTCATTATAAAAAATTATATTGTGAGGCACAAGTTCATGATGAAACAGTAACTTTTAAAAGCTTTAGTCTCAATGGGAGGTATATGAATGGATCTTATTTACAGATGTGATAGAAGGGATTATACGGGGGATAAGGACATTTTTAAATGAAGATATTACTGTGGGTCTGCAAGGTGGCAGAAGCATGAGTATGTGCATGTAACCAGAAGCAAAGCATTATATGGAAAAGTACTGGCTATTGGAAGTACAATTCTTCAGTTTCAGTCAGGAATATCTGCCAGTTTTTTGTTGCTATGCAAATCCCTATCTGGTAACATAATTTGACAAGTAAGCAATGACCCCACACTAAATATTGACAGCTTGTTCATTTGCTAATTTATTTTTCTGCTGTTAAGTAAAGAACCAACATTGAAATACTATCAAATTAGATAGCATGGAATAGTAGTATGAGTGGCAACATGCTGGTGGACTTGAGTATGAATTCCAGTTTTGGCTCTGACTTTCCAATCAATAACCTGCTTGTCACCAACTAAAAAGTTTGTAACTTAGGGGAGGTGAACGCAAATGGTTTGGATAAATAATCCCCATGTAGATGCACAGCTCATGTATGGTTCAAAATATATTCAGAGAGAAACCAGAAATGACTCAAGAGCATCTTCATATATTTTATTCAGACCTTTCACAGAAAAACTAAACCTCTTCCCCATTCTGCTGAAAACTCGAGGTTGGTGTTTTTTCAAAAGGAAGTCTGTCACAATGAAAATGTTGCATATATTCTCAGTTTAATATGATTGCCCCATCTAGCTACTGAAGATTTAGAAAGAATGTAGTAGAATAAACATTTTTAATGGTTCAATTTAAATTTCTCCAAGTGTAAATAGTTCCAATAATGTAGTAACTAGCTAACTGAGTGGCTCAACTGAATTACTGTCTCCCATTAGAGTAAAACAGACCCAATAGCCTTGAAAGTATCCGAAGAAGACAGTGTTCATCAGAGTTGTTTTCAACTCTTATCTGTATTCATATTTTAATAAAGCCCTGTAAGGGGTTGGAATGGACAGCTAATGCAAGGTGAATCCTGGCAAAGGCAAACCTCTGAGAGGGAGCTGTATAATGACAGAGATGCTCCAGCCATACGCCTCACCTGGCATTTATATAAATTAGAAAGGCTCATTTTTTCATTAACCTTTTAAGTGAAGTCTTCGGCATGTTTCTTCTTAGCCGGAAGAAATACCATTATAACTTAGAGTAGCCAGTGCTTTAAAGGGCAAGCAATTAGGGGATATAAGTATAATACCTTATTCAGTTCTTTATGGGGAATCACATGTTCAAGTTTTCTTGACCTGCATAAATGTATTGGAAAGAAAAATTTTAAGTGACTGTCTGCTTCAAAGAGAAGAAAAGTTTGTAGTAATTTTAATAGCTTAATAGAAAATTAAGGTTTGGGGATAAAACTATATTTTTAATTAATCAATAATAAAATCTTATAAAATACCTAATGTAGTAACATTTGTGATTAAATTGGTCTTTTTCACTTTATTTATTATAAAAATATGCTTATGCTCTAACTTTGAGGTATATTCCTAGCCTTAATAATACTGAGGCAAATTAACATGTGCACATACAAAATTATCTATCACAGCCACAAAATCAAAACAGTGAACAAATGTAGTTGATAAGTTGTATTTATAGGGTTAATAGTATAATTGAAAACATAAAAGGGGACATTTTTATGATACAAGGTCATATTTTTTTAATTAATTAACAAGAATCCCCACTTTGTATCTGGTATTCTGAAAACACACAGAAAATGAAGACTACTTCTGCCTTTAAGACGTTGACAGCTTCAGAAGGCTACACAACAAAATCATTAAATAACAACTTACTTCTCTTGCTATAGTGGAGACTATCCTCAAGGGACGTGAGTGGCGACTGAGGCAATCAGGAATTGTAGGGCATTCAAACAAAAATAGTTCCCCAGGGGATATTTTCTCATTTCTGGTGCTCTTTGAATTGAGAAACAAGGGCAACCATTTCCAAAAAGCAGAATGAGTATTTCTGCAATGATCTGAGGTTAGGGAAAAGCATCCTGCATTGGCAGCCCAGAGCATTTATCAGATTTTGAAGATAAGAAAGTTGGGATTCTTATGGCTAGAGCTGAGTCTTCTTCGTCTATCAGAGGGAGATGATGAGCCTCAGGGCTGCCGCACCTCAGGTTGTAGGAGGACTGCCTGGAGGATCAGAGTCAGCAGAATAGATGGGCTTAACAACACCACAGCCAATCTCTACAGCATCTTAAACTCCCGCTAGATTAAGAAGTTGTCTGTGGAGTCAGTCTGCCTGCAAAATGTAAGAGGCCAAAAGCTTTGTGAGTAGAAAATACAATTTAAATCTTCTGATTCTCTTGCAACAATATTCATCATTCAGTAACTGTTTTCTAGACATTTGAACATAGAAGTATCTTTATCTTTAAATGTTCATCAACAACGGAAAAAAAAAGGAAAATTGATCCATTTATTGACATTTGCAGACAAGCCTTTTAAATGAGTGTGATTAATATATTTCAAAACACGGAGAGAGAGAGAGGGAGCAGAGAAACAGTAGGGAGGAGTGGCTGAAAATATCTAATACAAACTTGAAACCGATTTCTAAAGTGAAAACATGTTGCTATGGTTTGAATGTATTGCCTGAAATTTGTGTGTTGGAAAAATAGTAACAGGATACGTGGTTCCCTGGCAACTTGTTGCCCTCTCAGGATAGAGTGATGCTGTACAAAGGCACACACCAGACATAGCCCCTTCATCTTACATTTCTTATTTTTTAAAACAATAGGGACATATTTAACTTCTTTATATTCCAGAAACACCAGTGGAAAGAGTGAGACAGTGATTGAACTTATCCCAAAAAGGAAGACTGGAGGGAAGAGTGGGAGGAGGAAGGAAATAAGGAAATAAGAAACAGTTAAATCCTGGTGAATGTGTAGAAACACGGACTAGAAGCAAACAAGAAAAAAAAGTCCTAAATCCACATAGGAGTGGTTCAGTATGTCACCTGGTGAGTGTAAGGGCAAAACCGTGATATATGGAAATGTAAAAATCTACAGATATAATGTACAGAATAGCTACAAGCCAAGAAAGCCCAAGAATCTTGGAGACTAGGATGAAGCTATTTGCTATGGTCAATTATTGTCAATATAGCACAGTGAAAATTTATAAAATATTGAAATGATGTGTGGACTTTATTAATATAGAAATATAACAAAAGGGATCTATGGATATGTATGTATCTGTGTCTGTATGCTAATGCTTTTTCATTCATTGTGAAATGCATTTAGGTAGTGAGGTTTATGGGAAACTATATGCAAAATTTTAAAAAAAGAATACCTGAATTCTATGTAACAGTTCATCAAGTGAGAGGGATCTTGTAAGTGAAAAATCAAAGCCGAGAAAACAAAGGCTTTAAGGAGAGTAAGGGAAACTCTGTGACATTATGTATGAAAATTGTCTCTTTTAGCCATATTATATTTTATGTATGTGTATGAGTGTCTGTATATGCAGGCACATGAGTATGGATACCTGCAGTGGCCAAAGGTCTCAGATCACCTCGAGCTGAAGTTACAGGGGGTTGTAAGCTCCCCAGTGTGCCCCAATTCTGAGGAACTGAACTCATGGCCTCTACAAGAGGGTATGCACTCTTAACTGCTTAGTCTTCTGTCGAGAACATGTATAGAAATGTTCCGTGAACACTTAGAACTCATTTAGAAATATAACAACGCTAAACTTAAGAAACACTATTTGTTATCTGACACCATCCAGAGAGTGGCAAAAAAAGTATGATAAAGACAGCGTACATGCCAACTTCAGTTGCAGCCATGTCAAAATATTTACTGTTCATGAAACAGAGAAGAGGTTCATATCCAAATCCTTCTCCAGTGAGGAAAAGACTGGAAACCCTGAGGGAGATTAGATAAGGGTTTAATTATTGACTTCAAAGTAAATTATCCTAATGATGCCAGGAGGGAGGGAGGGAGAGAAAGAAGGGGGAAGGAGAAGAAGAGGAAGAGAAAGTTGTTTTGCCACATAAACAACACCTAGGGAAACGATAATTTAAAATTACTCATGTGTGTTTGACTGTTTACCCATAGGTAAATATAAATATTTTAGGAGACAGATCTGCAAACACTATAAAATGCCTGTGTTTATTGGAGCATTCTTTAGTACATGTTATACGCAACTATATGTATTATACATCAGGTTTAAACTAATTTAAAATAGATAACACATTTGAAAGGGGACAAAGCTTGAATAAATTTGAGTATCAGTATAGATACAGGGTTTTTAGTGTAAGTGTAGACAACATGAGGATATACTTCTATATCTGCCAAAAGAGATAAACGTAAGTTGTGCAGGATCAAGTATTTTGAAGTCTAGGAGGCAGTGAACACACACACACACACACGCACACGCACACGCACACGCACACGCACACGCACACGCACACGCACACGCACACGCACAGAGCACATGTGTTACAGCAAGATATATCCATGAAGACATGTAGTCTTCAGTGTTTCAGTGTTTACAGCAGGATTTTTTTTTATCATATTGTTACCACATCATTCTCAAATTAGAATATCAACAATGTCCTTCAAGAATAAGGGTGAACATTTAATATTTACATCAGAAGAATTAATGTCACTATCAAAATAAATGCATCTTAAATAGAACATCAAGGAGGAGATAAAACTGAGCAATATGGTTTAGGAACCCATTCGAAACGATAGTTATAAATACAAGAAAGGTACAATTACTTTCAAAGTCATAGTTGTTTATGCTTGAGGGAGAGGGTGTGTGAGACTTTGTGTCTTGAAACGAGGTCTTGCTGTATAGCATAGGGTGGTCTTGAACTCACTATCCCTCCCACCACCACTTGAAAGAGGCAAACACTTTTGACTAACTTGTTCTAGAATATTGCCAGTCTACCAGTTTGTGACTTTGACTGGAGACAGGACCCACCAGGACTCCAGACCATAAGTTGTGAGCTAGCATGTTATGTTTCAGATGGAACTATATGACAAGAATATGTACATTCAGGCAAACACAGCTCCAAGAATCCTTTCTTGTCGTTCAGGGTGCATTGGGGAGTTTGGTCCTCAAAATGAACTCAAGAAATTATAGCTGCAGGTGAGCCTGGGAAACCTTTTATAGTTTGCCCTTTGTCTTCTGACTAAGGGGAAAACCCAGTAACATAGCTGCTTAGCAGGATAATCATAATATTCATACATTGAATGTAAACAAGTTAGGCCTAGATTTAAGGAGGAATCTTTAAATAGCACATGTGCATCTCTGTGTAGCATGTTCTTTCTTATTGCAGCCACAGGTCAGTGTTAGACTTCCAAGCTATAAGGTAACTTACTGTTTACAGCTTGCAGTGTAAGAGTATTGTTTGGCTTGTATGTGAAATTACATGTACTTTCTAAAATTACTGTGTTATTGTGGGAAGTCTTACAGGTAGTGTGGTAGAAAGTACAGTTCCCAAGTACAGGTACCCACAGCCAGACATTATTGACAATGAGAGACCTTGAAACACTGAGACCTAAATGAAGATATCTTCATCAAATCCATCCCAGTAGAGCTCAGGAAACCTGGAAGAAGAGGGGTACAAAGGATGTAAGAGCTAGAGGGGATGGAAGACACCAGGAGAACAAGACCATCTGAATCAATGTGATCAAAGCTCATACAGACTAACAGACTAAAACGGCTAATAGAGGGCCTGCATGAATCTCCACTAGGTCCTGTGTGTGTGTGAGTGTGTGTGTGTGTGTGTGTGTGTGTGTATTTCATTGTTTTCAACCCACATCCTTCTATCCCTCTCCTTGTGACATACTTCTCAACAAGGCCTGCTGCTACTTTCATGTCAGCCAATAGAGTTTAAATGCTCCCTTGCCTGAGTGTGGGTGGGAAGTTATTCAGGGAGTTTATTGGTGGCTACCCTCTGAAGAAAATGAAGTCTCTGCCTCCAGCAGGCATTAACAGCCCATAGTTTCTGTTGTTGATTTATAGTTTAATTCCATCTTGGTCTAAGATAGAGTTTTATATTATTTCTACTCCTTGTGTTCTGAACTATGTGTTTTGCAGCTGAGTACATTGATGGCCCAACAGTTATGAACACTTGTTGCACTTGCAGAGGACCTGGGGTTCAGTTCTTAGCACTCACATTGGCCGATACGCTCAGACAGTTCCAGAGAATCCAGTGCCGCCTTCTGGACTTCATGAGCACTGCATGTTCATGGTGCACAGGCAGACAAGTAAGCACACACAAGTACACATAAATAAACATCAAATTAAAAATTTAAAACTATATATCCTACATGGGAAATTCTCAATGCAAACTTTACAGATATTAGTGTGGTATTGAGGACTTTCACAGCATGATAATTGACTTCAGAAGTTAAGGTGGTCTTGTGGACTGGTCCATAACGACATAGAGTCTTGGCATATTAATATCATAGTTATTTTAAATTCTAACCATATTAATCTCTGCCTCTCCATCATTTCCAAGTCTGGCATTTTGGTTCACATTTTCCTTTCAGAATGGGGTTTTTGTTTGTTTTGGTCTTCATTTCCTTTTAACACGACTTTGTTATTTTTTAATGCTACATGGTATATATTACATAATAGGTATTAAAGTCAAAATGTCTTTACAGTAAGGTTTTCTGTTTTCCTGGCTACACACAAGGCCATCTTTACTGTCTGCTGAAGTTACTGATGCCATAAGCATTGATTTATTATGATATCATTTTCTACTTGCCAATATTGTGTTCAAAGTTTCCCTAAAACTCTATCTAAACAGAATCTGATCCAAATAGTTTTTTCAGCTGAAACTTGGTGCTTGGTTTATAACACACCTAAGATATCCTGTCTTCTCTATAATTGCTTGATTAGATTCCTACTGGCTTTGTCCTATTGTATGATAGTTTTTTTCTGACTTTGTCCCATTTCCCCTTTAATCTATATATAAGATGATGTATTTCTTAATAAACTTGCTTGGTATAAGACATAGCTTGTACAAGTTCCCCAAAGCCAAGTTTCCCTACCTTCTTTATCTTCTTATTTGGGGTCCCCCCCATTAGTATGAAGTGACTGAAGAAGAACCTGCTGATTCAGGCCAAATAAAGACATCAAACTTTATGCATGGGGGAAAAAATCCTCCCGGTGTTAAGATGAGAAATCAAGAAATTCAGAGAAGTAATTTTCCAAGATCACATACCAAATCCATCCTTTTTATATTATATATTATTATTTTAAAAGTTTGAGAAAGAATTTTGATGCGTTAGTGATCATGTCATATAGAAGACATGGTTTCCTTGAATTCATTCACTCTCTCTGCCTTTTATATTCTTATGAATCCCTGAGTCTTGAGTGGTTTTGATGAAGACATACCATCAAGAATTAAGTGATCCAAAGCCTATAATTCTCTGCTCAGAGTCCAATTGTGAGTTAAATGATTATATACTATAAGAATGAGCTTCCCTGATAAGGATTAAGCTATGCACTGATCAATGAGTTTAATATGCTAATAAGAATCATTAATGGTTCCTTTAGCAAAATACTAATAGTATGTCTTCTGAACTCATGACCTACCCAGTTTCAGGTTCTTGGTCACTTTATCATTATCAAATATGGGTTCTATCTCATGAAAAAAAAGCCTTAAATCCAATAAAAGTTGGTTGCTTGTCCCCATAACACTTGTGTCATCGTTGCACAGTGTGTTTGCAGGCAGACCACTAAGTAGGTCACAGAGTCTATAGCTTATGATTGTTTTTCTTCTCTGATATCATACAGGGTATATTCTGGCACCATGAACACTAGACATGTACTTGGGTATCAGTATAATTTCTTTATTAGATAATATAAGCAAATGGTGATGTTAGCAATTGGCCCCAGTCATCAGAGTAAGGTGAAAATCAAACAGCTTAGGCAAGCACTGTAATAGTTGAGGGTGAAGGAATCTATGGGGCTACTTTGAAGAATAATTTAAAAAGATGGCCAGACAAAGCAGGATTGATACACATATGAGGGTAGAGACTGGCGACATATACAAGCAAGACCTGTTCAGGTTCAAACAAACCCTAGTTCTAACTCTAAGGAACGGAAGTGGATACAAAGTCACACTCCTAGTCAAGAAGCTATTTGATACATTCTGGGAAAGGAAAATCACTTTTCTCCAATGGAATGCTACTGGTTGTAATTACCGTATTAGAGAGACGGCTCTATCCCAGGACTAATTGTCTTAACACAAAAGGGAGTATACATTACATTTTGTGAACATTTTGTTTTATTTTGGGTAGCTTTTGCCTTAGTGTTTGTTTTTGTTGGCTTCAATTTTCATTTATTGTTTCTGTTTGGTTTGGTTTCAGAGCATGACAGAGAGAACATGAATTTGGGTGGAGAGGGAGGTGGAAAGGATCTTGAAAGATGTGGAGATGGGAAAACCATAATCAAAATGTATTTTGTGAGAGAGAAATTACATTTAAAAAGATTTTCTTTGCTTAAAAATTTGTGTATCCTAAATATTTTAATTATAAATAAAATATACAGATAAAATTGTATTTATATGCACACCATACACACATACACACACACACATTATATATATATATATATATGTATATATATATATATACATATATATATATATATATATACACACACACACACACACACACACACATATACACATATATGAGAATGCTGTCTTCAGACACATCCTACTTTTTGTTTTTTCATTATTGATCATGAGAGATAAGAAAATGATTATATGTTCATGTAGAAAATCTGTCACATATTAAAAGAGGGTAAGAATAGTTTCCTCAAGGTTCTTCACAATGTTATTAAAGGGTATAACAATATAACTGTGTCTATATGATAGTGAAAAACTACAATGCAAATATATATATCAACATTTTAACCAGGTAAGAACATTAAATATTATGTCTTTTAAAATATCTTTGGTGGTATTTTATAAAATCGTATCTCAGATTAAAGATTTAATGAATATTGAAGCCATGGTAGAATTTCATGATAGCTAGCAATAAAAGAAAATCATTAACTATCAAATTGAGGCTAACGAAGTACAGTGATTATTAGAAATGAGAATGTAAATGTTATAAACTTCAATTACATGAGATAATAAAACAACTGACAATAACAACAAGGAAGATGAAAAATATAACCATAATAATTCTCAGTTTCTCATAACCCTGAGTAGATCAATAATGCCCCTAGCATTTCCTCATCCTTGAATTAGAAAACATAAGAGAGAAATGATTTCTTTCTGAGTATCTAAGGATAACTGGTAGTCATGAAGCAGGGAAAACTGAGAAGTTCTAACTGCGTAAGAGTATATGAGTTGCAGTCTACCATACAGAAAGTATATGGTTGGTCACTTTAGAACAATGATATTGAAACATGAGGGAGCATGAATTTATTAAAAAGGGGATGAAAATATTAGCTATGAAATTTAAATGATAGATATGAGAAAAAGTATGTCCTTAAGAAAATTAAAGTGTAAGAAAACACTTATAAAGTAATGATCAAAAGTCCATGCTAATGTTTTCATTCCTTTACTTAATTAATTTTTTTTTTACCTATAACGTGTTTGCAAAACCAACATGCAGAAACAAGCAGAGAAAGGGAGATATTATCTTTACTACTACATTCTAGCAGTGAAAGTAATCCACTGGAAATGTTTGTCTAATTAGTGCTCAATATCTAAAACATACACGAAAATTAAAAAATAAATGTGCAAACCCTTACAAGAGGAAGCGAGAGGATTGTTGACATGCTTCCTTGTCACTTGAAATTAAATTGATGTGCTGCCACTGGCCATCTTAGACCACTAGGCAGCCAGGACAAAGTGTTTTTAATTAGAAAGAGTGGAGTGGAGACTGTGACACAGGTAGCTGATATATGAGTGAAATGGATATATGGGGTAAACCAGGTGTCTCAGTAAGCAATTGCATTTTCTGCCAACCCTCACAATCAGAGGTCGATCACTGGGATGAATATATTGGGAGGAGAGAATGTTAAATTTTGTCAAGTGCTATCTCAGCATCTAGTGAGATGATCATGTGTTTTTTTTTCCCTTTGAGTTTGTTTATATAGTGGATTACATTGATGGATTTACAAATATTGAACCATCCCTGCATTCTTGGGGTAAAGCCTACTTGATCATTATGGATGATTGTTTTGATGTGTTCTTGGATTCTGTTTGCCAGAATTTTATTGAGTATTTTTGCATCAATATTCATAAGGGAGATTGGTCTGAAGTTCTCTTTCTTTGTTGGGTCTTTGTAAGGTTAAGGTATGAGCGTGATTGTAGCTTCATAGAATGATTCGGGTAGTGTTCCTTCTGTTTCTATTTTGTGGAATAGTTTGAAGAGAATTGGCATTAGGTCTTCCTTGAAGGTCTGATAGGATTATACACTAAAACCAACTGGTCCTGGGCTTTATTTGGTGGGGAGACTTTTAATGATTCCTTCTATTTCTTTAGGGGTTATGGGAACTGCTTAAATGTTTTATTTGCTCCTGATTTAACTTTGGTACCTTGTATCTGTCTAGAAAATTGTCCATTTTCATCCAGATTTTCCAATTTTGTTGAGTATAGGCCTTTGTAGTAGGATCTGATGATTTTTTGAATTTCCTCAGTTTCTGTTGTTATGTCTCCCTTTTCAGTTCTGATTTTATTAATTTGGATACTATCTCTGTGCCCTCTGGCTAAGGGTTTATCTATCTTGTTGATTTTCTCATAGAACCAGAAGAGAAGGTGGGGAAGAACCTTGAATACTTGGGTACAGGGAAAAGTTCCTGAACAGAACATCAATAGCTTATGCTCTAAGATAAAGAATTGACAAATGGGACCAAATAAAATTGCAAAGTTTCTGTAAGGCAATGGACATTGTCAATAGGATAAAACGACAGCCAACAGATTGGGAAAATATCTTTACCAATATCCAATAGAGGGCTAATATCCAATATATATAAAGAACTCAAGAAATTGGACTGCAGATAACAAATTACCCTATTAAAAATAGGGTATAGAGCTAAACAAAGAAATCTCAACTGAGGAAACTCAAATGTCTGAGAAGCACCTAAAGAAATGTTCAACATCCTTAGGCATCAGGGAAATACAAATCAAAATAACACTGAGATTCCACCTCACACCAGTCAGAATGGCTAAGATCAAAAACTCAGGTGATAGTAGATGCTGGCGAGGGTGTTGAGAAAGAGGAACACTCCTCCATTGTTGGTGGGATTACAAGATGGTGCAACCACTTTGGAAATCAGTCTGGCGGTTCCTCAGAAAATTGGACATAGCATTACCTGAGGACCCAGATATACCACTCCTGGGCATATACCCAGAAGATGCTCTAACATATAACAAGGACATATGCTCCACTATGTTCATAGAAGTCTCATTTATAATAGCCAGAAGTTGGAAAGAACCCAGATGTCCTTCAACAGAGGAATGGATACAAAAAATGTGGTACATTTACACAATGGAGTATTAGTCAGCTATTAAAAACAATGAATTTGAGAAATTCTTAGGTAAATGGATAGAACTAGAAAATATCATCCTGAGTGAGGTAGCCCAATCACAAAAGAACACACATGGTATTCACTCACTGATAATTGGATATTAGCCCAGAAGCTTGAAATGCCCAAGATTCAACTCACAGACCACATTAAGCTCATGAAGAATGAAGACTAAAATGTGGGTGCTTCAGTCCTTCTTAGAAGGAGTAACGAAATACTCATGGGAGAAAATATGGAGACAAATCATGGGACAGAAACTGAAGGAAGGGTTTTCTGGAGACTGATCCACCTGGGTATCCATCCCATATGCAGTCACCAAAGGTAGACACTGATGTGGATGTCAGGAAGTGAATGTTGACAGGAGCCTGATCTAACTGTCTCCTTAGAGGTCTGCCAGAGCCTGACATATACAGAGGTGGATGCTCACAGCTAACCATTGAACTGATCATGGGGTTCCCAATGGAGAAGTTAGAGAGAAGACTGAAGGAGCTGAAAGGGTTTGCGGCCCCATGGGGAGAGCAACAATTCCAACCAACCAGAGCTCCCAGGGTCTAAACCACCAGCCTGGGATCACATGGGGGAGACCCATGGCTCCAGCTGTGTATATAGGAGAGGATGGCCTTGTTGGGCATAGGTGGGAGAGGAGATTCCTGGTCCCATGAAGGCTGGATGCCGAAGGTGCGGAATTCAAGGGTGGGGAGGTGGGAGTGGGGGGGGTAGGTGGAGGTACATCCTCATAGAAGCAAGAGGAGGGGGGTGGGATAGGAGGTTTCTAGGCTTGGGGGAGTAATGAGGTAATGGAATAATATCTGAACTGTAAATAAAGTATCCAATAAAAATTTTAAAAAAGGAACAAAAAAGAAGAATACATTATGTGGGGAAAATATGATTTCAAAGAAAAGGAAAGTACAATAATAGAACTAAAAAAGATATATATATAGGTGTGGCCCAGACCAAACGTGTGTACCTTTAATCTGGATCTGGGATTTTCTTTTTTTCCCAGGTGACCTTGAACTTTGAGATCTCCTTGCCTTAGTCTCCTGGGATTAAAGGCCTGTACTACCTTGTCTGGGCCTAAGCTGTCATAGCCACTGTGTCTCAAGATCAGGAGCCTTCCAATTTTGGATTGTAGTTCATTCCAGATATAGTCTACAACCAGGAATAGCCATCGCAAGGGGGAAATACTCCTTAGAACTAGTGTTGTAGAAAGGACTCAGAAGGAAAAGATTGGAGGAGAATGCTCATGGAAAGACAATCAAATTTTGCTGTTAGAAAAAAGGTGAAGGGGAAGAAGGACTCTGTGAAGGGAGGACTGAGGGGCCAGCAATTGGGATATAAAAATAAATAAATGATTAAATAAATAAATAATAGGTTTTGGGTGATTTGCTGCATTCACATTTTATAAATTAGTCATCTAATAAGTAAATTCACATAATTGTAAGGACTTTTATATGATTTAGTTACATGTAGCACTTGACTGGACAATGAATTATTCACATAGCTACTATAAACAATCACTGATGATTTAGCTGCACCATTCTATTTCTGCATACCATTTCTAATCTTTCATCTGATGTTTTCCAACCAACTAATGTCCATTGGTTTCAACACTCATGTTTGTTAAATCAACTGACTGAGCTATGTGGTTTCTGAGATGTGTCTGAGTTTTAAATTGTAGGCTCTGAATATAATTTGTTTTTAATTTCTGAGGTCTTTAGAGTGTGGGAAGAAACCTTACTAAAATTCATGAGCCCATTTTCAGTGTGGAGAGGGAATAGACTATCCTTGTTTGCCTATGTATGCCTAATACTGAGATGAACATTTGATTCACAGAAGGCTTTTGCTGTGTATTTGTGGAGTGACTTGCAGGTAAAGTACTTGAATTGACTGAAAAGGACTGGGAGTGAGCCAGATTCTGACATATTGTATTTTATAGCTGAGTAAACTAGAATTGAGAAAGCATAATGGACATGTACTTACTGAATGTTCCACAAACATTAATATTATTAAGATATAATCAATGGTGATAACACATGTATTCCACAGTGTTACAATTTTTAATTAATCAGAGTGACGTGTTTGGAACGCTTTCCACAGCACGACAGTGAAAAGACCATTTCCTTTGTATTAAAAGAACCACAGAGTTAAAAAATCATCTTATGCTGCCTTATTTGTTCAAAGAGGAAATGAAATAGTAAGAGTTTCAGGTGCAAAAGTTTTTTAAAGGCAAGAGCTTGCTTAACGTACAGGGTAAATCTCAATCTCAATGAGGCAGAATTTGGACAGACAATCATGCTTGTATTCAGTCATAATTAATGGGATGGTGTTATGACAGACACATCTTGGTGGCCCATGATGATTTATCTCTGTTAGGTCACTCTATTGATCACTTACTGTATCATGAGGGTTGTTTAGAGGTAGAGAATAAGCAGAATGAATATGTATTGAAAGGACACTCATTAGATTGCCTTACATGATAAAGTTTGGGTAGTTAACAAAAGCTGTCTTCACACTGGAGAGACTGAAGACCAGGTAGTTTCCCAGATCACTGGTTGCCTTAGCAGTCCCAGTCTGGTTTAGGAGGCCTGGAGGATTCTTGTAGATACACTGGTTTTAGTCTATATTGAAAAATAGACGAATCTGGATTCTGATGTTGCTGAAGGATAGAATCAGCAGTGGTAGCAGCATTAACCGTGTAGACAAAATGGCCTGTAAGATGGGGTGGGGGTAAGCAGGCAAAAATGTAAAAGCTTTCCTTTGGGGTCTCCTTGTGTCATGGGACATCAGTGCGTATTTATTACCTTTATATTGTCTGACAAAATAATATTTCCAAGACAACAAGGCCATATTTCCTAAGTCTGTCCTAACAGCATGACCAACTTAAGACCAACTGTTCAAATCTCTAGATCTATTGGGAAACATTCTCATTGACATTACTATAGGGCGGATCTTTGGACTTCAGTTAACCTACAAAGACTTGCTTCTTGTTCAATTCCTGCTCCATTCAGGTTGATCACCATGGTTATTACACCTACCATCTCTAAAATGCACTCAATTGTGGAATTATGTATCTGTTTTATTTTTTGATAAATTTTCCTTGACTAGACAACTTTTATTTACCCAATGCTAATTTTAAAAGTAGATTCTAAGATTACAGGCATGTTCACTTTTGTGGTTTATTGCATTTTGTAGACTTTTGTTGTTGGTTATTATGATGAATCAGCCTTCACTAATAAATGATCAGATTTAGTATAAATCTGAAACCATATGTACCGTTGGGCAATTTGCATTTACTTGCACTATTTTTTGTGCAAGATATTTAATCTTCCAAACAGGTAATGGTCCAACTATTGTTCCACAGACATTTAAATACTAGGTATAAGGTCAGCTAAATTTAATCCAATGAGGTCTTATCACTAGGATGAATCAATAGCATAGTCATAACTTTTTTTGGAAGAAAGTCAACATTGAACACTAGTTCATTTGTCCAAGATAAAAATTTCTTAGTTAAATCTATTTTAGATGGCAGTTCACAATGTTCAACTATTGTACCAATGTGTCTAAAATTGTCTTGCTTTTAAAAGTATAAAATTATTTTTAACATCTTTGTAAATCCATAACTTATATGCAATAAATGTCATCAACTTATAGTACATATTTTAAGGATATTCCCAGACTTACCTAACTAGTATTACTGTGTAATTTTAGATAGCACTCATTCACCCACTGACCTCACGGCCCTGGTAACTACTGAACTGCTTTCTGTCTCTGTAGATTAACTCTTCTGTAAAATTCTTAACAATGAAATAAGATAATAGATAACCTTGTAAACCTAATATCTTTCACCAAGTATAATCTTTTCAAGATCAATACATATTATAACATTCATCATCAATGAATTTTTTCTTATTGTTGAATGATATCTCATTATATGAACACTTTGATTTTGTTTATTCATTATCTGTTGGACATTTGAGTAAATTGAGTAAATTCAGAAGTTTCTCATTTCTGAATTAACATGCTGTGGTGAACCTCTGCTTACGTTTTATATAAACATATGTTTTCAGTTCCTTGGATCTAATTTAGTTTATATAATAACCGTAGGCTTAACATATTGAAAAACTGCAAAATGCTAAGTTGTCATAACTGTAGAGATTCTCACTAGCAAAATATGATGTACTTGTCTCTACTCTGAATCCTCATCTTTAGTTGTGATACTAAGGGAGAGAAGAGGTAATCTTATTGTGGATATACTCTGCACTAGTTTAATGTTCTTCTGATTTTTTTTCATTTTCAAAGCAAAATACCATTTAAGCAAAATGATAGGAATAATATTTAATGTTGAACCTTAAAACTAAATTCTGAAAACTTACATATTTATAGCATGTACTTAATCCTCTCTTTTGCTGCTTAAAAGAATGATCCAACTGTATAATTTTAACAATAAATTAGTCCTAGGAGATTAAACACACACACACACACACACACACACACACACACACACACACACACACCATTCATTCTCTACTTTATTGAGAATTGCAAATAATTGATTGCACAGACATTTTTATATTATCTGTAAAGTTGAACCTATTGGCTGCCTTCTCGATGACCTTGTGAAGGCTGGCTTCATAGGAAATAACATTTTCACGCTATTCCTATCAGGGTGTTCATAACTGTGGCTTTACAATTTCCCCAAATCACAAAGGGTCCAATACAGCAAAATGTTTGAGGATGCTGAATGTGTTTACTGCTGTAGATCTCAAATTCCGTATTTTCAAAGAAGCTGCTGTGCAAGACACCTACAGAGATATTTTCAAATATTGAGTATAGGGAGCAGGTGTTCAGTTGCCAGTAATGTGATGAACAAATTGGGTTAGTTAATAATATTTGCTAAACAAACTGTATTTCCAAGAGTACATTTCAATTTTTCTCTATTTAATTTTCAAAACCTTCCCCAGCCTGTCTCACCCCTAAAAGACAGGCTTCAGAATCATAGACCTCTCTCACTCAGTATCTGGTATTTTCACCAAATTTTAAATGCACTAAGAATATAGTGGATTCCTCTGATTTTTTCATAAGGTAAGATCTCATGAATATTTTAGACGGGGAGAATTGAAGGAGGAATGGGTAGGTATGATCTTGTTTCATTGACTACATATATGAAATTCTCTAGAATAAAGAAAATAATCTAAAAGCTTATCTTGAGGTATGTGAGCAGAGGAATATAGAAGAATAACACCCCTTTTGCACTTGACAGTTTCTGTTTCTTTTCTTATTTTATATGTTCCCAGTGTATTTTAAAGCAATGCTTTTGCAAATCACTAGCATCAGTTTTCCTGGATGCACTATGAGCCTGGTGCCATGCAGAAAGAAGAAGCGTTCTTCACTCACCTCAGACCTCAGCTTCTTTCTAGACTCATGGTCCCAGTGAAGGGCCAAAGGAGGGACAGGAAACTTTCTTGGATCAGTGCAGATATTAGTGTCAATTTTAAGACTTTTCATTTCTTTTTGTTTTCAAGATACTACAACTCATTAGTCCAGTGATAATATTCATCCTAACGGATGACACAGAGATACGGGGTTTTGAACATCCTAACCAAGAGCTGAACTTTCCACTACTCACTATTTGAGTTCATATGATGAACACATAAAATCTTGAACAACATTTCAATATATCTCGCTTAAATTACTGACGAGTATAGGAATTTTTTAACCAAGTGCTTACATAGATATGTCCAAATTTTGACTTGAGAATATTTGACGAGTTGCCACTTGCATTTCTTTTTTTCTTTGCTGGGAGTTTAATCCAGGTCCCAGAAAAATGTACTACTGAGCTCCAATCCCAGGCTCATGACTCCTAATTTTGAAGGTTAGTGAAAATATTTTCTTAAAACTTTTTATATGTATCATTGAAACCATTTTAAATGTTACCACATTATTTGGATTGCAATAATATAATGGTATTTTAAAGCCTTTTATTTATTCTTTTTTCATTAGCTTCCCCTTCCTAAACACCCCCTCACAGAATTCTTCCCCACATCCTCCTCTTCTCATCTGAGAGGGTAGGGTCTCCTCTGGGTATCCCTTTACCCTGTTACATCACTTCTCTCTAGTTCTAGGTACATCCTCTCCCACTGAGGTCACACAAGGCACCCCAGTTGGGAAACATATACTATAGACAGGCAATAGCTTTAGGGACAGCACTTGCTTCAGTTGTTGGGGGACCCATGAGATTGAGGTACACATCTGATACATATGCCAAAAGCCTGGGTCCCAGTGTGTGCATGTTCTTTGTTGGTGGCTCAGTCTCTCATAGCCCCTGTCTTAGTTAGGGTTTCCATTTCTGAAAAGAGACACCATGACCAAAGCAACTCTTAAAAGGACAACACTTAATTGGGGCTGGCTTACAGGTTCAGAGATTCAGTCCATTATCATTATGGCAGCAGTGTCCAGGCAGACATGGGACTGGTGGAACTGGAGTTCTACATCTTGAACTGAATATTGCTAGGAAAAGTCTGACTTTCAGGCAGCTAGAAGGAGAGTCTCAAAGCCCACCCTCACAGTGACATATGTCCTTCAACAAGGCCACATCTACTCAAACAAAGCCATACCTCTTAGTAGTGTCAATCCCAAGGTTGACCATATCCAAACCACAACAAGATCCCAAGAGTCCATGTTAGTTGACTGCTGTGGAGTTTCTACCCCATTCGGGACCTTTGATCTTTTCCCCAACTCTTCCATAACAGTGTCTGAGCTCTGTTCAATGTTTTGTGGATCTCTGCATCTGTTTCAGTCAGCTGATAGGTTGAGCCTCTCAGAGGACAGTTATGCTAGGCACTTGTCTACAGCATAACAGAATACTCGAAGTTCTAGCTAGAATAATAAGACAACAAAAGGAGATCAAAAGGATACAAATTAGAAAAGAAGAAGTCAAAGTGTCACTATTTATGGACAAAATGATGATATACATAAGCAAACCCCAAATTATACTAGAAAACTCCGATAGCTGATAAACACATTCAAGCAAAGTGGCTAGATACAAAATTAACTCAATGAAATCAGTAGCCCTTCTTTATACAAACAATAAACGGGTCTGAGAAAGAAGTAAGGGAAACAACACCCTTCACAAGAGTAACAAATAATATAAAATATCTTGGTCTAACTCTAATCAAACAAGTGAGAGACCTCTATGACAAGAACTTCAAGTCCCTGTAGAAAGAAATTGAAGAAGATATCAGAAGATCTGCCATGTTCATGAATCTGTAGAACCAACATAGTGAAAATGGCCATCTTACCAAAAGCAATCTACAGATTCAATACCATTCCCATCAAAAGTCCAACACATACTTTTACAGACCTTGAAAGAACAATTCCTATTATTTATTCTTAACCATTATTATAAACTCCAAATGAAACCATCTATCACAAAACATTATGGAGCAAGACAATGATTGTAAAATGCTTTTTGATAAATATGCATTATGTTAACCTTATAATTGCATTATCTTTATTTAACAAAGAAAGTGTGGCCAATTTATTAAAGTAAAAAGAAAATAGTAGCCCATTAATGTGACTTTAGTTGCTTCCAAGAAATAAACCAATGAGAGTAGAGGACATATTTATTTATATTCCAGAGCAAACAGAAATACAATTTATGGAGCCTAAAATATTTCATAGTGCCAGATTAATGTTCTAAAAATTATGGAACCTGATGAAATTGAGCATTTCAACCAATTGAAGTTCTTTCAAAGTATGACTCATGGAATCTGATGCCGATGACTCAGTCTCCCACTGTTCACTAACCTCAAACCACACCTGTGCATCTATGGCTGAATTTAGAAATATTGTAGCATTATGTACTCAGGAATGTAGGGCTCTTGGCAGAGTGCATTTTCCTTACTGAAGGTCACAGCAGGTAGTGATGTGTGGAGAGATCACCACCAGTGGTCCTGAAAACTCTAGCTGCTATGGCATCTTGTCTTAATTTCAGTGAACAAACTACTATGATTCTAAAATAAATATGTTTTTGAGAGTTTTCTAAAGCCAGTCTTACAGACAGACAATTCTGCAGTTAGCTGTTTTCATTAAAGCCAAGTATTTGCTAGAATGCCGTCCCTCATCCATGGAAGTTTCATAGGAACAATTGATTTTGATTGTCTGTTTCTGGCTTCTCATTAATATTTTT
This sequence comes from Grammomys surdaster, assembly GCF_004785775.1. Taxonomy (NCBI): domain Eukaryota; kingdom Metazoa; phylum Chordata; class Mammalia; order Rodentia; family Muridae; genus Grammomys; species Grammomys surdaster. The sequence continues at coordinate 964,255 of NW_021604590.1, read as the reverse complement.
GAGTCCTTCTTCCTTTGTCAAGTCTTACCTCTGTCTAAGTGGATGCCAGTAATACTTTTAAGAAATCATTGTCTTAAGAGGAAAATAGAGAACATTACAAAATTGATAATACATATTAACAAAAATAAATCTTAAAGTAATGAATTGGAGTGTCTCTTCTACTGTCTTTTAGGGAGCCTGAATACACATAACATAGATCTGTCTTTAAGGTACGCTTCTGAGTGAGAGATGCCAACTTGAATAGGTAGCATTATTCTAATCATGCTATATTATTCCTATTATTTGGAAGTCTTGAATAAGAAAAAAACTATGAAAATAGCAAACAGGTCAATAGTTGACAAGAATTCACTAGCGGGAACTGGATGTGTAAAGCACATGGATCATATGATTTTACCTAGTACTGTCATGGCTATTAAGTCATACCATGCTTTGGACAAAAATTGAAACAATACTTAGAATAAACTTTCATACAACACTTAGAAGGGACAAGGATCCCACTGAAAAATCAGTACAGCACAAGAATCTGACTTACAAATGAATATCATAATTTCACTAAATAAAAAGCAAGGAAAAGATGACAGCCTATGTAACTCTGTAAGTGAATGGAATCTCTAAAATTAAAAGGGATATCAGTAGGCCAGCATCATATAAAACCAACAAAATATATTTCTTACATAAAGAGAGTATAACTATCTCATAATGTATAGAAATTGGACATTCAGCAAATTAATAATAGATGGTAGCACTCAGATTTCTCATTGGATGTAGAAGATATAGGTAAGTAAGAAAAGGAGCTAAAATTGTCCCAGGTGGTTTGTTATAGATGCAAAACACTTGTTGTACATGTTTATGTTCATGTGTGTGTGTTTGCAAAGATGTAAGACCAAAGGTCAGTGATAATAGTTTTCTTCAGGAGTTCTCTATACTAGTTTCTAAAATAGGAAGTAGCTACTCCGCAGACACAGGACCTTCCTTCCTGTCTCCGTGTTCCTAGAAGTATGAGTTACAGGCATGTATGCCAGCTTTTATGTGGCTTCTGAGGAATTAACTCAAGTCTTCATTGTTGCACAACAAACACTTTACTGAGTGAGCCGGTAAATAGGCCTCAGTTCCTATCTGAAAGTGTTTATAGATAAACAGATATGCATAGGCCAGGGTATTATATATATTTACTTCTTTATTAACTAAAATATCAATGAAAGGAATTAGATTATTTTAGAAAGAAAACATTTGCATCCAAGACTAGGCTAGTAAAACACAAGACAAGGCTTAACTATCTTCTGGTCTAAAAGAAAGATTGTTGGAAGAGAAGAAAGAAAGGGATATAGTAGAAGAAGAGAAAAGAAGAAAAAATAATGACAGAGTATTGAGAAGAGAGCATTAGGAGATCTCCCTCATGACAAGATGGAAATAATCTGAAAAACAATAAATGGAGTATCATTGGTTTGTAACTGTTGGTGGAAACTGAATGCACTTGATTTAATTCTGCTTTAAATACGTTATTGAATGGGTGAATTCACTTTGGTGATTAGAATAGGTTTGGCTCCCGTAGAGTCATGTGTTTGAATAGTAAGTCCACAAGGAGCGGCAGGCATTATTATGATGTGTGGCTTTGCTGGGGTAGATGTGGACTTGCTGGAGAAAATGTAACACTCTGGAGGTCATCGTTGAAGTCTCATATATAAACTCAAGCTATAGCTAATGTGACATTCTCCTCTTGGTTGCCTTAAGATCAAGGCATAGAACCCTCAGCTCCTCCAAGCTCAAGTCTGCCTGCCATGATGATAATAGACAAACCTCTGAATCTGTAATCCATTCCCCATTGAAGTTTGGTCTTTTACTATGTATTGTAATGCTAAATACTGCCTCCCAAGTCCTGTTTCCCCCAGAGATGAGAGAATTTGCACTGTACAACAAGTGATGATATGTGACATTGCACATTAATGTAAAACTAATGGTTGGATAAAGATGCCAAAAGCCTATAGCTGGGCAGAAGAAATGGTCAGGGGTGGGGTGGTGGTTCCCATGCTTGGGGTCTGAGGAGGACAATGAGGAAGGAGAAAGGGGAAGATGCCATGAGGTATGTGAGTCTTGAATACTTGGCCATGAGGTATGGCTGATAGAAGAACTGCCCAGATGGAACATAACAGATTGGGGTTATCTGCAGGGAAGTAGACATAACAGCACAGAGGGTAGATTCCACCCAGCTCTAGTGCATAAAGCTTAGCATAAATATAAAGTTTTGTGTCTCCTAAATGGGAACTGAGTGATCAAAAATGGGGTAGAAAGCTCCAATTAAGATTAAATTTAAATACAAAAATCTCCAATCAAATGTTTGTCTTTACAATAGTTGCCTTGGTCATGGTGTCTCTTCACAGCAATACAACCCTAACTAAGACACTAATTGAATGAGGACAATGAGACAGAAGAAAGAAATACCTGTAGTAATATGTCTTCACGGACATGGAATACAGTTCTCCACTTTTCAAGGATGGGTGATACACACAACTTTGTTCTAAATAGTAGAGTGAGAAAAAGGAAATGAGAGAATATAATATTATGGTACAGAAAATTTCAAAATACACCAAAAGTGTCTTAGTTAAGGTTTTATTGCAGTGGCAAAACACCATATGCAAACTGGGGAAGAAAGGGTTTATTCCACTCCTCTTCCACCCCACGTACAGTCCATTATCAAAGGAAGTCAGGTCAGGAGATTAAGGCAGGGTAGGAACATAGAGGCTGAAACAGATGCAGAAGCCATGGAGGGGTGCCACTTACTGCCTTGATCTCTGTGGCTTGCTTAACCCACTTTCTTATATCATCCAGGAGAACTGGCCTAGGGGTGGCTCCACCCAGAATGGAGCTAGGTCTTCCCAGATCAATCACAATTATGAAAATGCCCTGTAGGTTTACCTACAGCCAAGTCTACGGAGGTGTTTTCTCAATTAAGGATCTCTCCTCTCAGTTGACTCAGTCAAGTTGACACAAAATTAAACAACACAGTAGTAAAGAGTTGGTGGCATGACTCCATGATATGTTGTAAGTAAAACAATACTTTACCTTTGTGATATCTCTCCTTAATATCCATTACTTCAGTGATATCACAACAACAATAACAACCAAACACTAGTCAAATGTCAGACAAGGTAAAATCTACTCACTTCCTGCCCACTATGACTTAAACTGTCAGTGTTATCCAAAGCAGTAAATCTTAAATATTTCCACAGCCAAGGCAAGTCACGTAATGCCAACAAAGATGTAGAAAAAAATGGATGATAAAATTTTAAAAATTCTAAGAAGGAATCATGCAAACGTTTTAGGCTTATTCAATGATATAAAAATTAAAATGTATATACATTGCTCCCTTGCTAGACAGTGCTCGGGTGATCCCTTTTCTAAGATCAGCAGTCCATACTCAGTGTGTTGCATTCACATAGAAAGCTCCTTATGTATAGATGAAATTGGACTTCCATGAGACAACTAGACAAATGCTGGCTGTGCCTGAACAAAATGCACTCTGATTCTAGTTGGCTATTACAAGCTACATTCTTTTCATTTTTTCTTGATTTTAATTGTGTTCACGCGCGCAGAGAACTGAAGTTATAGGCAGCGGTGAGTTGCTTGATGTGGATACTGGGGACCTAACTCAAGTCCTCAAGAAGAGCAGAGTGTCCTCTTAATAGCCCCTGAACTGTCTCCACAGTCCCTAACTCTATTGTTTTATGGGTATTTAATGAACCCCTAAAACCTTTCATTTGAATGTCTTTACAAATTCTGTTCTTACAGTTTTTCTGTTCTATATTTTTCTATATAGCAGCAGAAATTCCAGTGTATCAGACCTTCTGCCTATAAACTTAGCTTGTCTAAAGCTTCTGGACCCTGCCTTAAGCCTGACTGTAAGAAGGTCCACTGCTGTCTCATGGGTAAAAGTAATTGTTAGAAGGTAAGTTCATATCACCAGCTGCAATGCACCTCCGTCATTTATTTCAGTACCCTTACGTGCCACATATCATTAGTTTAGGCTTCTGGCCTCTGAAGGTACAGCACTCGTGTGTGTATATCCACAAGGAGACTCGTATATACACATAATTTAAATTGTGAAAAATACAAATGTCTACTCACTGTTGTCAGATACGTATTTTTTGTATACAAAACAAATGGCTTATCTATTATACATTCTTAGGGATTAATCAGGTATCTTAGGATTTTATTGCTGTGAAGAGACACCATGACCAAGGCAATTTTTATAAAGAATAACATTTAATTTTACAGTTCATCCGTTTATCATCATGTAGGGGAACATGGCAATGTCCAGGCAGGCATGGAGCTGGAGGAGCCGAAAGTTCTACAACTGATTCAGAGGGAGCCAGGAGAAGAAGACTAACTTCTAGACAACTAGGAGGAAGGTCTCAAAGCTCACTCCCATGCTGACACACTTCCTTAACAAGGCCCAAGGCCGTATCTATCTTTCTTAATAGTATCACTCCCTCGGCCAAGCATATTCATACCACCAGGGTTTGGAGCTTTAGGCTTCTTGTCCACGAGGAAGCCCATATATGTTTTATACAACATAGACTGAGAGTAGGGCTGTCAATCTATATTTGTTTGAGTCTTGATATTATGAATTCATGTTATTTTCTGAAGCAAACTAGTCTACTCCTTTGGCACATGTTAGGAATACTTACTAGACAGGAGAATATTGTTACTGACCATTTTAGAATCAATAACGTCTATAGGCTACCAGTGTACCAAAAACTGCCCATAAATGTTTTGAGGACAGTGTGAAACAAATGAGTGGTACGATGTTAACTCCGCCACCATCATTCTTTTTGTGATCAAGCTCAAAATTTTAATAACAGATATACAGTAACATTTGTGCATCAGTGAAATAGACAAATAACTGGAAAACATGACTGAGAGAGTCCTTTAGCCAATCATGAAAGTGTTGGACTGGCTCCTGTTGTTTTGTCCAGAAGAAGCCATCTGTTCATTTGCTCATAAAACAGGAAGGTTTTGTTTAAACTATTCAAAAAGTCAAATACTATGGGTGAATCATATAGCTTTATTTCCCAGTTAGCATTATGGTTGGGCTTAGTTGCACACACTGGAACTCATTCTAAAACTGGCAGTATGTCAACAGAATTCTAGATCTAGACTCTTGACTTAGGAAGGTGGCTGGTTTGGTTTTAGAGTTTCTCAAACTTGTGGCTCATCTTTCTGTTGAGATACCCTGTATGGGCTTCAGACTTTAGTTTGCTGCTTAAATATATTTTTAGATAGTAAAAACATTTTAATTAAAAAATAATAATTGCATACATATGTGGGATTTAATGTGATTATATAGTTGTATGTCATAATTAAAACACTTATCAACATATTACTTCACTTACTAATTTAAAAAGAGTAAGCATTAATATAAAGCTAAGCTGCAAACAAAGAACATTACACACACTAACCAGAGCAAATGACTACACAACTCAGTGAACTTCTATTTAGTTGAATGAACCACTTAGAATGGACATTGTTTTCAGTTTCATTTGGCTTTTGTTTTGTTGAGAACATGCCAAAAGTACTTTTTAAAAAGCCATTTTGAATAAGCAATGTATATTATTAACTCTGGTCACTGGAATTTGCTTCTTCTTTATCTTCAAGTATCTCACCAGCACTCTGCTTCTAAGAGTATGGCTGTTTTCTGTTGTATATTAGTGAGGTGATTGCATATTTATCACTTTGTATCTCACCTACACTGTACCAAATGGTGATGAAATTCATTTTAAGGCTGAATGGAAACCCATTGTTTGCCTATGTGAAATTTTCTTTATTCATCTACTGATAGACATATCCCTTGCTTACATATTTTGGCTCTTGTGGGTGAAGTGTCAATGGGCACAGGGATGATGTTATCTATTTCACATTCTGATGTATGAACCCTGAAATATGACTGCTAGATATTATGGTACTTCTATTTTCTGTTTTATTTTTCTTTGAGAAGTTTCCATGTCATTTTCCATAAAAGCTATGCTAATATACATCCCCATGAGCAATACTTCCCCCTTTTTTGTTAAAAATTAAACAAATAATATATGGTTAAATAATGTAACTTTAAAATTCATGGCATCTTCTCTTTATGGAATGCAAATTTTGAATTTTAGTCTAACAAATATGGGTCCTCTCTCAGAGAATACTTTTAATGGGTTCGCTTTATTTAATCTGAGTATGTGTGTTCCATGCAATCACAAACTGTTCCCTTTTTCATAAAAACAAGGGAAACAAAGCATTCATTCAAAGAAAGTCAGAAAATATTTGAGGTACAAATAGTGCTGCATGTTAATTGTAAAGTTATGATTAAGATTCTTTTCCAAATATTTAAAGTGCTTTAGCTTCTTTGAAAAGAAGAAACATATCTATCAAAATGGATGGATTTTAGCAGGCTCATCTTCTTTCCTAAGAATCTGAAAGGATTTTCTAATTGGAAGAAATTATATGAAATAGTAAACATTATACAAGTGACGTGTTCTAATGGAGGTCCTAGGAATTGAGAAAATTAACCTTTCTTTTTTTAAACTATATCAAATCATGTAGCAGTTTCTAGGAAGTATCTAAGCAACTGGGGGGAATTATCAAAAACTAGGAAGCCATGGAGAAAGACATTGCTGTGTTGTTTCTATAATATTTTTAATGTGCAATTAAACCATAAAATTTATGTTTCCCCAAAACCAAAATAATGAGAGATCCATTATTAAAATGTAAGACAGTAATACATTTCATACTAGCCAGTAAAGTGAAGACAATATTTCTAATTTCATTTGCTAATACTCCAGCAAACATTAAAAAATCATTTAAAGTTTTATTAATAAAATATATAACTAAATTCATATTTGCTGACAATAAAGTTAGAGATGATTGCAGTGATGAAGATAACTTGTGAAGTTATTGCTAAGTTTCTGTTGTGAAGAATGCAGAGGAGGGGAAGATGACTCAGCAGCTAAGAGCACATGCTGATCACACAGGGACCTCAATTAGGTTCATGGTAACCACATGGCAGATCACAACCATCTACAATTCCAGTTGCAGGGGATCTTACGCCCTCATCTGGTTCCAGCAATCACTAAGCTTGCGTGTGGTCCACATACTTATACGCAGACAAAGAACATTAAATAAAAACAAACCTGTAAAGAAACCTTTGGGGCCTTAAAGCAGCTCATAATTCAATTTAAAAAAAAAGGTTACGATTTTTTTTATATCTCCATTTTTCTCTCGTTTGATATTTGGGAGTCATTATATCTCCAAATCGCATCCAACTAATAAACTTAATAAGTAAAATTACTAACAGTTAAACATTAGCAATAAAGTGGCTAAATAAGTACATTGGCATTAATTTCTTGTGACTTTACCTAAGTCCAAAACTTGAAGAAAATACGTAGAGATTGCCACAGGTGCTAGGATGCCAGTTAAGACCGTTCCTGACGTTTGAATTTTCCTAGCTCATATCTCAGTTGTTCAAAGTTACATTAATTTTATTTAATTTATTATCAGGACTAGAGACTAGATGACTTGTTTGGAGGAAAAGCCTAAATAATTCACAAGGAGACTGGGAGATAGCTTGTGGATAAAGTAATTGCTGTGAAAGCACGAGGATCTGAGTTCAAATCCCATAAGCCCACATAAAGCTGGGTATAGTAGTACACATCTGTGTACGAACAGCCTCTCTCTCTCTCTCTCTCTCTCTCTCTCTCTCTCTCTCTCTCTCTCATATACTTTCTCATATACACATGAACACATGCCCATACATAGAAATAAAATAAATGTTTTTAAAGAATTATTCTAAGCTGTTTGTGTGAGGTGGGCGGGGGATGCCGTGGATGCTTGTGTGTGTGCCTCAAATACCCAGGCAGCTCACTGAGGTTTTACTTGATAATTATTTATGTTTCCTACCTGTAGGTTTTTATTTCTTTATCTTACCTCAGTTTCTTTTTATAGAGTACAATGATTATTTGCCATTACTGAACCCACTTCTGGGAACTTTAATGATGTCTGCTAAATTTTTATTTGATTTTTGAATAGATACCAGTGAAATATTTTCGTACAGCTTTAAATATTTTTTTCTAGATGTTCATTTGCCACCATTTATTTTTTGATTTAAATACAAATATATATTTTTACTGCTATATTTTGACACCAAGCTAACTGTTTGGACTTGAAGAGTGACAGAATTGTTATTGTTAGCAGCAATGTAAAGTCAACGGATGTCTTCAAATAATATATTGTTCTAAAATATTTTAAATAAAGGTGATGAGGAAAATTTGGATCTGGGTATGTGCGACATTAAAATAAACAAATTTTAACAAGCATTTCTAAATTAAATTTCCAAAAAGGATAAGAGAAATACAGAAATGCAATGTGGAAGTTTCTTTTGATTATACAAGACCAGGATGAAAACAAAAAAAATATTAAAAAGAAAAGGTGGGAGTAAAATTGCATAAATGGTAATAATAATAATAATAACAGTAATAATTGTAATAAAAGACATAAAAATGTCAGAAACCATACAATTTCTCTCTTTTTTTCATTTGTTAATTTTAACATCTAGAGGACAAAAGACAGCAATTGCTTGGTCTCTTTTGGTAATTATGGCTTCCTTTTTCCAGAGGTAGCAGAGTATTCCACAATCATACTATAGAAGCACAGGGACCCCCAATGGAGGAGTTAGAGAAAGGACTGAAGGAGCTGAAGGGGTTTGCAGTCCCACAGGAAGAACAACAATATCAACCAGCCAGATCCCCCGGAGCTCCCAGGGACTAGACCATCAACCAAAGAGTACACATGGAGGGACCCATGGTTCCTACTGCATATATAGCAGAGGATGGCCTTGTTGGGCATCAATACAAACAGTCCTCCAGGGCTCTTCCACAGCCCTGTCTTGGAGTGAGGCTGTGTCATCGGCCTCCCTTGTTCTGAGGCCCTGGCTTCTGGAAATTATTCGGTGGTTTGTTCATCTCTCTAGCCTGCAGATAGTAATGTGGAGCTTTGCAGTGACTGAGCATCCAAACCAATTTAATAAGTCCCCATCTTTTAAAATGTACATTTTATTTGTTCTGCTTCTATAGAAATTAAAAAGAGAAATCTGAATCGCCACACCACTACCATCGAGGTGATTGTTTATGGTAGCACTTAAGAGGCCTGTCATGAAATAAGCACTGAATGCATAAATCCAGTGACCATCCCGAAATGCAGGACACAGATAGCATGCAGAGTAGGACAATGGCTTGAAACAATGACAGTATAGCATGAACAACATAACATCAGTGTATAGAGGATGTTTGTAATTCTGACGATGAGAAGGAACATACAGCTCTGCCTGGGAGTTGATATCCAATCCATTGCCCTAATAACACAATAATTTCCCTTTTCCTGCTTTTTCATCTGTGTATAATCATATATTTGTCCCCAAACTTCATATAACAGTACACACTTCACTTTCATCTCTGTCATCATTTCTGAAGACACTAGGGTTGCATGGAATTTATGGTAATTGACTTTGTTGTTCTTTTGTTCTTATTAGATTTTTCCCTTTGTGTGTGTGTCTTAGTCATAAAGTTGGCTGTCAACGTAGGCAGAAATCTCTTTATCCCATATCTTGTCAGGTTAATCAAGGACAAAAATTCATTTGAATCCAAAGAAATTGCCTACAAATTTAGAAATTGCTTATAAATAGGAATTTGTTTAGCAAATTTTAATATTCTCCAAAAAGAAACCAAAAAGGGTTTTTTAAAATATAAGTTTTGGGAATGTGTTATCTTTAAATAGAGGGCTTATAGATTATCCTAATTTGATTGACATGTAATGTTCACATACTGAAATCATCAGTATAAGAGTTTAGTATTTATATTCTGACCAAAACCAATGCAATGAAACCAAACTAACAATACAGAACGATTTTGAGGCATTCAGAGGAAATTTGAGACAAATAGATCTTTATTTGGAATACCAAGGGACATTAGCTGTTGAGTTGCCACTGTCTTTCAGTCACTAGTGTTATATCTGCAGACTTCTGGTGGCAAGAACTCTGATTCCTCCTTATTTCAACATCCTTCCAGTCACAAAATATAATACTTCTAGATAGAATCTTGTCCAGTAAATGCATTCTGAATAAAATCATAGTCCTTCAATTAATTGACAAATAGTACTTTTGATCTGAGGTAATGGTTTTCTGACACATAAAACAGGACAGGGGTATTAATGGGTCATGATTCCTAAGCTTTACTCAACCTCAACCATATGTTACAATGTTTCCTGTGTAATTTCTCTGCATGATGCCTAGAATACAGTGAAGCTGTAGAATACATGTGTGAATTTTACACTGTAGTTATTAGGGAAACTACCTGTTACATATCAATCTTTCTTATGTCAAACAAATGTTAAGTAAACCTTTCTTACTTTACTCATGCCCAGGCTGGACTAGAACTCACTGGAGTTCTCCTCTTTGGCCTCCAAAGTATTGCAATTACAGGCGTCAAATTCCATGGGTGGCTGTCTCCTCTACCTTTTTGTGCTGGGAAGCTACTAAGTTCTATTTTGGTTCAGTAGAGTTTCTCTTGGTTCTCTACTTAGAAAAAACTTCCAGAAAATGTCTAATCTCTGTGCACTTGGATGGAGATATAACAGAGCTTGGATATCCAGGGCGTTTATTATATATATAACATGAGCTAGTAATGGAGTTAGCTAATCTCAGTAAGAGGTTTCTCTCTGTAGGGAAGCAGTACCACAGGAATGATCCTGTAGTCATCTGGAACAAAGAAGCTACAGTCTGTACTTTCACAAGTACTATTTTTAGCTAAAAGTCAACCATTCATCGACATTCATAGTCAAACCATGGGAAGACCTTGCAATTACTATGATTGTGAGACACTAGTGTCCTTGACATGGGTATGTTTATATCAACAGTGCACAGTGGCTCAAAATTTCATTTACTCCCCACATATATGGAAAAACATGAACAACTCCAAATTACTGTATTTTGTATATTTAAATTAAATGAATGTGGTCCTCACACATTTTATACATAACTGAAAGTATTACACTATTATTTTAAATGAATTTTTATTGTATGTTTTGGGTGAAATTGACTTCACATAACAACAAATTATAGAACTATGAATATCACCAATTTCCTAAGAATATATTTAAGCGAGTTATACTTTTCAGAAATTTGAACACTATGTTAGAATGATAGTAATTCATTATTAAATCCTTATTTAGTTTATTCCATTATACCTTTAATCCTTGATGCACTGGTAGTGTCATATCAGTTATATACTAGTGAATTTCTTAGATTGGACTATCTAATATTTTTGCCAATATTACAAGTTAATTAAAAAAACAAGTTGTAAATATTCTATTAAACTTGTTCCCGTAACCTTCGTGTTTACATGAATATGGATTTCAGAGGTTGATGCTGGATAACTTTCTCAATCATTCTCCATCTTACTTTTGTGTAACAGGTCTCCATTGGTTATGCTGGCTAGCATATGAACCCCACATATTGTTCTCTCTCCCTTGTCCCTCCCTACCCCTGCCCTCTAGTGACAGCTAGAGTTTTGTAGTTATGCTGGGGATCCAACTTCAACGGTTTCTGTGTGTACAATAACGACTTTACCTAATAAGCCAGGTCCCCACCCAACTTATATTGTCTTAAATGCTTCAAATTTGTCAAGATCATTTTTCATCTATTAAATTTCAAGTGTTCCATGTTTTACTTGTATTATTTTAAAATGCATGTTGCTAAGAATCTTTTTATATCATTAGGTCATCTCTTTTCTTCGTTGTTAACTTGTTCCATTCACTATAATATTTGGATTTGATTATATCCATCACTATAATATTTGGATTAGATTATATCTATCTCTGTTGCATTTTTCATAAACTGTTATTGTTCTGTGGCTTTATTTTTTTCCTTGACAGTTTTTAGGCAATTAATGTCATTTTGTATTGTTGGTATTTTTTTTTAATTAAACATTACTTTTGGTTTTAGGTTTTGTTTATTTGCTGTGTCATGGAAGAAGATTCTATTTGTTTCCATGACAAAAAAAATTCAGAATCTGGTAGTGTAGCTGGTATTTTCAAGTTTCAAATAAATATTTTTGAGAGACCCTAGAAAGTATTTTGCTAGCCTGGTAAATTTATCTTATTTCTGTTCAATGTGCAAAGATAGTTGGTGTGTTCTTCTTGGGGATTCTGATGATCAGTGTGTAAGATCTCATGTTACAATGTAAGCAAGGGAAGAAAGAACAATGAATATGTAAATTGTCATACTTTCATTTTATAATAGCTTTGACATGTGAAATGATTAAGAAAATACTCATATTTTAATAGATCCAGTCCTTATTAAATAAAATAGTAAAGATACTGAAATAAAGTAAGATTTGATGAAGTTTTTTTTAAAAATCATATTAGAGGAGGCTAAAGAGATAGCTCAGCAGATAAAACTCATGCTTTAAAAGTAAGAGGCCTAGAATCTAGATCCCCAGAGCCCATGCAAATACCAGCTGGGAGTGAAAATTCACCTATAATCCTACCATCAGAAGATGGAGACAAGATCCCCTGATCCAAGCTGTTGAATAAAGCTAGCTGCATGCATGAGCTCTGGATTTGATTGAGTGGTCTTGCTCAAAAAAAAAAAAAAAAAAAAAGAGAAAAGGTGGAAGAGTCACAAAGGAAGATTCCCAATATCAGCTGTAGGCTCCCACGCTCATAAACACACATATGAACTGTTTACACATGAGTCCTCACAGACATGTGACCACTCATACACACATGTACATATAACATGAAAATAAATCTATATAAGATTTATATAATGTTGAAGTTACTCCTCCTTCATACCTGTGAAATACAACCTTACTTCCCCTCTTTACTAAATGAAGTCGTTCCTTTTTATTCAAAAATACAATAAAAGAAAAATAAGCCTGAGCTGGTGATCTGTGACAGTCATAGATGATTGTATGTGTGATCACTGGTTAGTGTTTTTTCCAAAAGTGGCTATGCCAGTAATTGGTGCAACTTGACTCCAAGTACTCACCATGACCAAGGGCCCAGAAACCACTTCCTTTGTGTTTTCTATTTGTGCCCTACTGACTTCATTAAAATTTCATCCTGATCCAATCATCTGGTTTTGTTAATAGCTCCACAAAGGAATAGTCACTGCTTGAGCTTGAACACCATGATCCATTCTCTTTGATTATTGTTCAGCAATTTTGCTAATATGACAGCTCCTGCTGAACACTGGCTCATTATGTTTTGTTACTGTTTGTGAGGAGGAATAGCAAATGGCTTCCAAAGTAACTTACAGTGAGTTATGCAGCTGAGAGTAGATGAAGTGTTCTATTTGTGTTGCTTTGTTTTGTTTTGTTGCAGGCATGATGAGAGAATAGACAAGTTGCAGCTAGCCCTTGTATTATGTCTACTCATCTTTCAAAACAAAATGAAGGGTGTCCTCACTACATTTCAACAATCTATCAGTCTAGTTCTGGTCTCCACAAGTACCAGGCACAAATGGAGGTACGCATGCATACATGTAGTCAGACACTCATATACATAAAATAAGAACGAAGCTTTTAAAAAGAGAGTTTTAAACTGTAACAGAGATTCCACCCTCGATATTAGAGCTTTCTCATATCTTTCATAGCAGTCATTGCAAAACATATATATGATAAATAATAACGTACATTTACACTGACGCCATTGATAAATACTGTATGGGAATAGATGGGTTTTCTCCTTTCTTACTATAATTTTCCCAGATGAGATACCTGGGGATATTCATCACTGTATATTTTTCATATGGAACATAATTAAAGTAGCCTTCATGCGCTGCACATCGGACATTCATTTACGGAAACAAGTAGCTTCCAGTCTTGATACGCTGGTAACAGTCCATGGTGCCCTAACTGCATTAGGGTTTTAAGGAGTTCAGCCATGAGGAACTACTCTAATCTACATTCGGTGGCCTCTTTCTTTTACAAAGCATTAGATTCTATCAGCTCAGTGTTTAAGACTTTTGATTGTTAAAACAAAGTAGAAGAAAACATATCTAAAAGAATATGGTATTGAGAAGGTTGACTTTTATTTCCTTTTCCCTGTATTAGTTAGTAGGATGAAAACATTTCAAGACACTAAACTTATGTTTTACATCTTATATTTTAGTGTGTTACTTAACGTCCTACACTACATCAACAGGAGTGCTTTTGTACTTGGTAATGTCAGTGGCAAGAACTTACAGAGAAGCCAGTTCGTTAGGATTTGTATATGAGAAGAAAAAAAGAAAAGTAACAAAAAGAGAATTTTGTGGTTTTAAGTCTTTGTTTTTAAATTTCCACTAGGGTACTGAGAATCAAACTTGAGTCCCCTGGAAGAGAAGCCAGTGCTCTTAATCTCTGAACCATCTTTCCAGCCTCTCTAACTCTCCATTAAAAAAAGAAATAATTCCCTCAAATGAAGGAAAAGAAATAGAAAGCAAGCCACATGTTCAGCTAAGATTAGTGATGAAAGCCTTTTGGGACCTTGTTTCCTTCTACTGGGTTTCTAAGGGAGCTATGGTTCTGAATTCTAGACAATCCCCTTAGTAATTATGAAGTAAGTGTGCAGTTGAGAAACCTTCTTTGTTCATGAGTGTGCTTGTATCTGTGCTCATGGGAAAAAGAGCTAACTCTAAGAAAAGTGCACTCTTGGGATCAAAGGACTGCAGTGGAACACTAATAGAACTTCACTGAGACCAGTCATAAGGATTCCAAATGGATCAGCCAGCCAGGGTAGGTCCAATATCGAAGGTAAATTGCTTCTCTTTCAGATGCTGTTCTGGAGTTTGCCACTGTGTGGAGGGCTCCATTCAAATTCTATAGCAATGAATAAGAAGCCATTAATTTGTCTAAAAGCACCCCTCCCAAGAGAAATAGAATAAATTTACCTCTCAAAGTATGGAACCCAAAATGAAGATTACACAAACGGAAGCAAAGTTTAACTTTTGCGCTTGAATTCTGTGGCATTTGAAATTCACATTCATTGAAGCTTTCTGACATTACATTCAAGGTAGTGAAGTAAAGTCTATTAACCACACTCCCCTGGCCGGAGGAGAGAAGGAATGGAGCACCATTGTGCCAGCATTTACAAAACTGTAGAGCTATGAAGTCAGAGAGAGTGAGAGACCAGTAAGGTGGTGGAAAAGAAGAGAAGGGGGTGTTGTACAAGTGTATCAAATCACACACCACTTGCATTTGCTTTTATCTTTTTATATAGAACTTAAAAAAACATATATCTTGCATTGTTGCTAAATATTTCTCATGCCTAGAGGTTGATAGAAGCATTTTTCTAAAAATTAGAGAAACTCTTTTAGCTTTGCTACTTAACTTAAACTTTTTGTGCCACCTGAAATTTGTTTCTATTTATGGTGTAAGATCAGCTTTCAATCCTTGCTTTACCAGATGGACAGCCATATGTCTGAGCTACCATTTATGTCCGTCATTTCCGCCACTAAGTAGAAATGACATATACATTATATACCATATTTTCTTGTATCAATGATTCTTCTGGACCAAAATTTCCCCTGATCTTTTTTTTTTAATCAATGTGCTTTTTCACAGGCCTTAAAATAGCATATTTTATAATTCCAGATCCTGTAAAGTTACTCCCCTTCATTATCTCTTTTTGTCTTTAAGAAACATTTGACTTTTTCTACATAGTCAGTTGTCATATGCAAGTTTTAAGGCCATATTTTTCTCTTACCAAAAGCAAACAAATAGCCTCTAAAACAATTCCTTCCAAATTGTTCAGGGCATTGGAGTTCTGTTAATTACTGTGTTAATTTGGCACATATTTATTTATTTTATCACCAACTGATTCTTACTATCAGATGCATGGTACAGTTTCTTATATCTTTTAATGAAATGTTGCAGACGTTTATAGACATGAAATTTTCATTTGTTCAGTTTTTAATAATTTGCAAATGACCACACAATATAATGAATTACATTATAGACTCTAATGCATGTCATTAGACTGTTTTATACTCTCTTACCCTGAGAATGTCCTCTCCTGTCCCTTTATCCCATGTCTTGCTAGTTCCTTTTTTTCTCTTAAAAAGTTACCCTCATCTTCTTTCATGTTACAGTATCCCATTCTATAAGCATTGATTTATTTTTAAGTTCAATTCTGTTACTTCACATGCATGATATTGATAAAGAATATAAAGATTATAATATGAGTAGAGATATTTATTCCACGTGCACCCAAGACTCCTCGTTATCTTTTATTCTTTTTAATTATAAATATTTATGGTGTATAATGTGTCTTAATATATACCTGCTTAGTGAACTCAAGCAAAGCAGTTTACCAAGCTCCTCCTAACAAAAGCACATTTCCCTGTGTATTACTGGTAAGGCATCTAAAAACTGTTCCCTCTGCAAAAGTTTAGGATGCAATTTTTTTATAATGTACATTAGACTTCTATGCTTATCCTATATAACTTTGAGATTTTTGTCATTTGGAACAGGTCATATATTAATAATTTTATGCAGGACTATTTGCTTCCCACATATACACAATGTCACTTGGTTAGAAGTATCTTTGGTCCTTTGAGAAAAAAAAGTTCCAGTCAGAAAGTATATACTCCCAAATATGTAAAGTTCCTGAGACGGATTCTAGTATATTTTTTACTAACAGTGCTTTCCCCATGAGCTGGAGAATAATTTTCAATCTAGCCTCTCTTTGGAATTAATCATGCCCTTCTTTTCCTAAGGAATGTGAATAGACAACTTGAGCCGAAGGCTTCAAATATATAGCTAGCTGGAGATGTCCGAGGCTCTCTGCCAGATCACAAACAAGCCATTGATCTAGAGTGATGCAGAGCATATCTGAATGAAGAGAGACTATTTATAAGCATCGCCTGTCAATAAAAAGGCATATGTAAGTCCAGAGACATGCCGAATCAGAACACTGACTCAACCACAGGTATCAGCCAGCCTCCACCAAGATGAGAGAAATCTTAGCTGCTAAGTGGAAAATGTTAAGTGCTAAGTGACACCTGTGTGTACAACTGCCAATGCTCACTGTTGTCCCTAAGTTTAATTTCTTCCATGTTATTAATTTTTAAATATCTAACTATATAGAATTGATATTAATGACCAAGGACATCTATACAATCTAAAACAGTAAGTACTGTTAGTATCATCTTGTTCTGTCGTGCTCTTGCTTGGGCATCTCATTGCTCTCTATAGATATATATATATGTTTTATAAACCAGAAAAATGAACAATAAAATGGCCTCTCACTATAACATCTTTGATGATGAATTTGTTTTTAAATTAAGAACTAAGCTAACTGGGCTGTCCTTTCTGGCCTTAGTAGAAGATATACCTAGTCCTACAGTGACTTGAGGTGCTATGGTGGGTTGGTACCTCCTTCTTCTCAGAGAAGAGGGAATGGTGGGTTGAGGGAAGAGCTGTGTCAGAGAGGGACTAGGAGGACAGGATCGGGGCTGTGATTGGGAAGTAAAGTGAATAAATAATTAATGTAAAACAATACTTTGGCTCATAAAATGGCTACATTACTTAAGTGAAACAAAGAAGCCATGTGTTAAAAATAAGACACTTGTTATAACCATGTGACAGCATCCTCTTTGTATGAAGCAATAAACGAATTATGTTAAGAATAGCTACAAAGCACTCGGAAAATGAAAACTTAAAAAAAGATGATTAAAACAGCAACACATAATATACATATTCAATCAATGTCTGTATCGTATCCAATCATGAAAGTAAATAGAAAGATTAAACTAATAGATCAGCAAGCCTTAGATAGCCAGGGAACGCTGTGTGGACAGATGGACAGCGTAATGCAATGGAGTGCTAATCGCTAACAGTGGCCAACATTCAGCCAAGCTCTCGAAATTTAAACAGACACAAATTACTTGCTAGAGTCTAGAGTTTCAAATGGAGACAATTTAATGGCATTTGGTTTAGCAATGATATTTTAAGAAAAAAAATGTGCAGCAAAGTCAGGTATCAGACAAGACAGAAACTCATAAACTATAGCTCCTGAATTAATAGAACAGAATCCAGCAGCAATTACACATAAGAAAACGAGCTGTGTGGTTTAACTCTGATAAAAACTCTTACCATCTGATCATTTAAAGATGTGGTTTTACTTAATCTGAGAAAGATTGCAGAGTTCCTGATGCTAGTAGCTGGATCCCAAACTGACCTTTCTACTGTTCTGTCTGCATGGCTTGCAACACTGCCTTGTCTGTCAGGATGCAATCCAGAGCAGCGTCTTTTAATTGCTTTGTCTGCTCTCTAAGGATATGAGAGAGGGCGAGGATGTTTTGTGTCAGCTGGATTGTTTTTACTGATACTAATAGGACATTTAGAAGCAGACACTGTGTATGAAATTTCTCATTACGCCTACATTTTCCATTGTTGTATTGTGTACCTTGTAAGTAGGTATGTGGTATAAACTCCCACAGTCTCCAACTGCCATTTTTCTCACCTTACGTGCTCATCCATGGTCTGAAATGCTTACCTGTTAGAAATGTTGCATCATTCAAAGTAGATAACATACATCCTTTAATCCTTGATACATCTGTAGTCATATAGGTATCGCTTATATACTGTTTTAACCACTCTTAAATAAAATGTACCTTTCTCTTTGTTTTCTCTGGGTTTTGAGATATTTTCTGCTTCCTTGGTTGTCACTTACCATCAATCCTCACACTATTTTCTGTTCTGTATACTTGTTGTCCAAGACATTTATCTCCCTTGTGCCCTGTCTTTTGCAAAAAAAAAAAAAAAAACCTTCAAGCCTGCTAGCTTCCAGCCAAATTCATTTTACTTGACATTGAATGACACGATCCATTTCTGTGCACAAGATGATCCTTCTGTAGTCTTGAGACACAACTTAGTTTATTCATATGTATCACATAGACTTCTTTTTTCTTGTAAACATGGTGACAAAAAGAATGAAAGGTTGTGATCTTGTATCATCTGGGGATAGTTTTCTGCTTATTTTTAAACATTTACCAATTTAAATAAAAGCATAGGAGTAGCTAGCGGTAGTTTGGATAAATCTTAGTAGTGTCCTCAGTGCGTGCCAGATACTCCAGGAAAGATGTTATTTTCTGACTGTTCAAGTCCCATGGGGAGCCATATCTATATTCTATGCTAGTGAGAACTTGAAGGCCTAACTTAAAGGTGTCCACATGAAGAAGACAGAAATGTAATTAAGGATAATGACTATCAGTAGTAAACCAATCTATTAACTTTTCATCACAGTGTCCCTACAGCACGTGATTTATTTTCTGCTACCACAAAGAATGTCAACATGTAAGGTGATAAATGCTAAATAGAATCCTGTGAGGAGATGGTCAGGGAAAGAGGTCAGTTAACAAAAATTTGTGATTAATTTTCCTTGTGAACTTATGATCCACGCACTTTTCTAGGACAGCAGCAGATTCTAAGTCTCTGCACAAATATTAATAACTGTGAGTAGAATTACATATCCTTGTGTATTCTTCTAAAACCTCAGGTTCTTGAAAAAGTACCAACCAGCCAAAGAAAGTATTACTTAGTGTCATAAAGACTTCTGAAAGAATGGGAGGTTAGGGAAATCACCTGATTCCAAAATTCTGATGTTTCTTCTGTTCTCTCAACATTTATATACCTACAACTGCTTAATATCTATACAGATTTGCAGACTCTTTGGATTCTCAAGTAAAAATGTGAACCAGACATTTATAAAGTTAGAGGATGTTTAACAATAAATTAAAACAAAATCTATTTCTGGCCTTGATGGCACAGACTTAGAGTACGAGATAAGTACTGAAGCAGGGAACTTTTTAAGTTCAAGGCCATCCTGGAAAATTTGTTAAGATTCTCTGAATTAAAGGGGCAAGGAGATAGTTCAATGGTGGAAACTGTGCTAGCTTGTGAGAGGGCCTAAGCTTGAGCAAACTGCAGCAAGTAGATAGCATGCCAACATACCTTATCAGTTTTTACTATTTTAAGCCATTTTCATATTATCTTTTTTTAAAAGGACATTAAAAATATTAATATTTACAATTTCTTTAACTTGTATATCTAGGAATTTATGGAAATAATTCATTTCAAGTATGTGTGATAGCTTAATATTAGTATTATTGCTATAGGTTTTAAAGATCTTCAGGAATAGGGCTCAAGTAGGTTAAACAAGTTATTGAGAGTCCCATACCTTTCAGTGTTGGAGCTAGAATTCGAATGCAACTGCACCGTAGAATTTGTATTTCTGATTCAAGTACAGGCTGTGTGGTGGGAAGACTGGTCCAAGGGGGATATTTTAAGTATACGTTGGCTTCTGTAGGCTCATCTGTGATGAACCATTCCAGCCTACCCAGTGGAAACATGGGTACCAGAAAGCTAGCTTTTACCAAGGCCAAAATCCGTGATTACTTGTTGGAAATTCAGCCATTTTATAAATATGATATGTGAGCCAAAATATTTGTTTTCAAGTAAGAAAGAGTGTCATGATCCTTTAGGTGCTGAATTATAGATAAAACCCATTTATTGTGTTTCTCATCTAGAGTGTTTGGCCAAATGGCATTTCTGTGCTGCCTGGCACTCAGATAAGCCACTAGGTGGCACTGAGTCTATGGAGCTCGTGTACAGAAGCTGCACTCTGTTGGAGCAATTAAGAGCCTTTTTCTGCCCCGCCCTCTCCAGGTGCTAATGAGCATCTTTGACTTGTACTGTAATATAAATTTACCACAGATGTTTGCTTCCAAACCATAAGCCATATTGACTTGTATTTAGTACTGTTCCAAGACTTCATCACTTTTCTCCACACTGATTGCCTCTGAGGATTTTGAATTGGGAATGACAGAACTTGGGTACGTTGTAAAAGAAAGTATTATCTTGGGGCAGCCCACTGTCTTGATTACAACATCCCTACATATACTTACCAACGCTCCTTTAAGAATAAACTATCTCTGCAACAGTTCTCCTTAGTAAAACTGTCAGAATGCAAGACTTGACTGTCCTACTGAATATAGCTGCTCCTCAGAATATTTGTATTACTCATGAGTTTCCTTGTTCATACTGCAATTTGGATAGAATGATGTCGCTGACTGATTCAATTCTTATAAAAGGCAATTCTTATAAAAGAGACATTTAATTGGAGTTTGGTTACAGTTTTCAAGAGTTAGCCCATGACCATCATGGCAGAAAGCAGACAAACCTGGTGCTGGAACAGTAGTTGAGAGCTTTACATCCTGAACCACAGGCAGCAAGTAGTGGGGACAAAGGCCACTGGCATGAGCATTTAAAATTTCAAAACCTACTCCCAGTAACATAACTCCTCCAAGGCCATATCAACTCCAATAAGGCCATACCTCTTACCCTTCCCAAATAGTTCCATTAACTGGCAACCATGGATTCAAACATATGAGCCTATGGGAGCCATTTTCTATCTATCTATCTATCTATCTATCTATCTATCTATCTATCTATCTTGCTTAGGAGTGCTGAGCAGATTGAGTTTTAGTTGGTTTTAGATCAACTCAAGTTGACAACCAAGATTAGGCACCACACAAAGTCTATAGGCATTATTTTTAGCTTTTGAAAATTTCATGCACTTTATCTTGGTCACATCCACCCCAAAATCCTTTAAACTGTTCCAAGGCTCCTTAAAATAGACCAACAGACCTCTCTTCAAATGTTATGTCTTTCCTTTTTAATCCATTGAATCCAGTTGAATGTTTTCCATATGCTCATGGGCATAGGGTCATCCATGGATACATGGGTAACTTATCAGTAGCAAGTATCCTAAAGAAAACTGTCTTTCTCTCCCTAAGTAGCTATGATCTGACTATAGCTCCTTAGGAAGGGGTGGAGCCACGGGAGCCTATACCCTCCATGCTGAAATCTTTAATTGTCTTTATCTTGTACAAGTCTTACAGAGGTAACCACAGTAACTGTGGCTTCAGTGTGCAAAAGTCATGGCATGTCCAGAGGACAGTATCTCACAGTATTCTTCCCATCCTCTGACTCTGATATTCTTTCTGTCGTCCCTTACAAGATGACTCCAGAACCTTAAAAGGGAGGATTGATATGTATATCACCAACTATACCTGGACACTCACAGTTATTTATCAATACTTTGATAGGTTATGAATCTCAGCATTAACCTCTGCCCACTGCAATCAAAAGCTTCTTTGACCATGGTTGAGAGCAGCAAAAATTTATGAATACAAATATAAACATGTACAAGGTAGTTTGACATTTAGCAAAGCAGCATGCTATAACCTCTATCTCCAGTGTGAGTCTTCAGAGGTGAATAAACCATTCCATTGTAGAGTTTTGTTGGAGGCTTTTAAATAACTCAGTGTGCTTCCCTTGTAAAATATTGATTTTTTTTAACACTTTGTGGGATGACTTAACTACTCTGATGAGTTATTTTAAAAGAGGATTCTCAGCCATGAATCTTTCTCTGGCATCAACACAGTTCCTATTATTGTGATTCCATCCAACATGAGTTCTCACCAGAGGTCACACTGATGCAGTGTTGATCTTGACTTTGACTTTCTAATGTGTGAGCTGAATAAACTATAAAATAGAGTATCTACCTCTGGTACTTTAAAATAGCAGTTAAAAGCAGAGTATTTGAACATATTTATAACCATCATTTTGTTTCTTACCAATTTAATAATTATTGTGTGCCAGTAATTATAAAGATAATGTTTTATAAACTATTGAAGTTAAATCAACATTAGTTTCAACACTTAGGTACAATTATTAATAACAAACTTATTATAACTCCTTTCTAAGTGTATATGTTTTTAATTATTTGACTCAGACTGTATAGCTTTGTAAAGTTCATTTAACTTATTAACATTTCCCACATCATTGAACAGTTTTTGAAATTAAAGACTTTAATTGGTATATGATATTACACCCTAATAAATTTTTCTTGACCTTTCCACTACCATTAGGCATTTAAGTAATTTCTATTATTGTTAAAAACGTGAAGTTTCTAGGCACAATGGTACACATCTTTAAACTTAGTGCTCTCCAGGTAGAAGGAGGTGGATCGTCATGAGTTTAAGGCAAGTCTGGGGAGAAATACAAGTTTCAGGCATACATACATACATACATACATACATACATACATACATATGACTTCATCAGTCAATAAGCAATAAAAATTTTAAAATAACTATGTCTTGGATCCTATTTCATATCAATATGCCTCTGAAACAAACATCAAGTTTTTGAAACACACTGATCTGTGGCCGCACTCCTATCTTAATGTTGCAGCCACAACAGATGTTTATATTGTGGACTTTGACTCATCGTGTCAATATATTCCCTGGTGTCCCTAGGCAGGATTATCAGTTTTATCCAGCTCTACCTAGCGGCACGGTCTCTCTCTCTCTCTCTCTTGTATACAGATCAGAAGCAGGCCTAAGTCCTGGTCTCCCCTCTCAGGAGATAGAATAAAGAGATTCAACTCCTCCCTGGGATGGATTAATGTCTGAGACTGCCGAAGTGATTGAGGGAATCAATAGATCTACAAAGGGAAAAAGAGAAAAGACAGAATTATTAAATTATACATATGCTATATCTTTTAATTGGGCATTGGCTATTGACTTGTATATTGCGTTATTGTGTTTAGATATGTGCCTTGTACCCCTGATTTTCCAAGATTTTTTTCTTTTATTGGATTTTTTTTATTTACATTTCAAATGTTAACCTCTTTCCTGGTGTCCCATCGGGAAACTCTATCCCTTCCCACCTCCCCTGTCTCTATGAGAGAGCTCCCTCCCTCCCACTTACCCACTCACCCACTCACCCACTTCTGCCTTCCCACCCTGGCATTCCCCTACGTTAGGAGCTCGAACTCCCACAGGACCAAGGGCCTCTCCACCCACTGATGTCCAACATCCTCTGCCACATATGCTGCCTGAGTCATGGGTCTCTCTATGTGTACTCTGGTTGGTGATCCAGCCCCTGGGAGCTGGGGGGGGGGGCGTGTCTGGCCGGTTGACACTGTTGCTCCCCCCGCCCCCAACGGGGCTGCAAACAACCTCAGCTCCTTTAGTCCCTTCTCCAACTCCTCCACCGGGACTCTGTGCTCAGTCCAATGATGGGCTGTAAACATCCACCTCTGTATTTGTCAGGCTCTGGTAGAGTCTCTCAAGAGACAGCCATATCAGGCTACTGTCAGCAAACACTTCCCGGCATCTACAATAGCATCCGGGTTTGCCAACTGTATATGGGATGGATCTCCAGGTCGGATAGTCTCTGGATGGCCTTTCCTTCAGTCTCTGCTCCAGACTTTCTCCATATTTTCTCCTGTGAGTATTTTGTTCTCCCTTCTAAGAAAGACTGAAGCATCCACATTTTGGTCTTCCTTCTTCTTGAGCTTCATATGGTCTGTGAATTGTATCTTGGGTATTCTGAGCTGTTGGGCTAATATACACTTATCAGTGAGGGCATACCATTTAATATGAAAGGGTATTCGATTTTGTCAAAGGCTTTTTCTTGCACCTAATATGTGTAATTTTTCCTTTCTGTTTGTTTATATGGTAAGTTACAATGATATATTGAACCATCCCTGCAACCTTAAGATGAAGCCTACTTGATCATACTGGGTTATGCTTTTGACATGTTTTTGGATTCTGTTTGCAAGTATTTTTCTGAGTATTTTTGCATCAATGTTCATAAGTGAAGCTGCTCTGAAATTATTTTTCTTTGTTGAGCCTGTGTGGTTTAGGTATCAGGGTAACAGTGGCCTCATACAATACATTTGATAGTGTTCTTCTGTTTCTATATTGTGGAATACTTTGAGGAGTATTAGTATTAGATCCTCTTTGAAAGGCTGGTAGAATTTTACACTAAAACCATCTGGCCCTGGGCTTTTTTTTTTTGCTTGGGAGACTGTTAATAACTGCTTTTATTTCCTCAGGAGTTATAGGACTACTTAAACGGTTTACTTGATCTTGATTTAACTTTGGTAAGCTGTATCTATCAAGAAAATTTTCCACTTCATTTAGATTTTTAAATTTTGTTGAGTATAGGCTTTTGAAATATTACCTAATGATTCTTTGAATTTCTCAATGTCTGTTGTTATACCCCCTTTTCATTTCTGGCTTCATTAGTTTGGATACTGTATGCCTTTTAGTTAGTTTGACTAAAATTTTTCTATCTCGTTGATTTTCTCAAAGAACCAGCTTTTGGTTTTGTTGATTCTTTGTATTGTTCTCTCTGTTTCTAATTGCTTGATCTCAGCCCTTAGTTTGACTATTTCCCGCCATCTACTTCTCTTGGGTGTATTTGCTTCTTTTTGTTCTAACGCTTTCAGGAGTGCTTTTAAATTGCTAGCATGAGATCTCTCCAAATTCTTGCTTTTGATCATGCTGTGTTGTCCTAGCAATATAAAAGTAACTAATAGTACGTTAGAGGTTTTTAAAATATGTTCCTATAATTTTCAGAATTTCATGGAATCTATTGAAATGTTTCTCTTTTTATTAATTGCACAAAATTAATTTTATTGATTTAGGTCTTCCCTCTTTTATTTTTGTTTAATTTTGCTCAGGGTTTGTCAGTCTTTTTCATCTCTTCTAAGAACCTGCTTCATTGACTTTTTTTTTATTGTTTCCTTCATTTCTGTTTCATTGCATTTTAGTCCTGAATTTCATTATTTCTTCTTATGAATGTTTTGGGTTTGGTTTGTTCTCGTTTCTGTAATGCCTTAATGTATGTAATTCACTTATTAATTTGAGAACTTTCAAACTTATTTTTGATGTAGGTAGCTAGTGTTAAAGCCTTTTCCTTCAGAACCTTCATTATATCCTATTTGGATATGCGGTGGTTTCATTTTCATTCAACTCTAGAGACATTTTTATTTCTTTCTTGAATTCTATCTTGGTCTTGTTATTGTTTAGTAGTGTGCTGTTTGGGCCTCATGAGTTTGTGTACTTTTGTAATTTTTACTGCTGTTGATATACAGCTTTATTCCATTGTGATTAGATAGAATCAGGATGTTGTTTCAGTTTTCTTGTATTTTTCAAGATTTTCTACATGTCCTAATATGTGGCCAATTTTGGTGAGAGCTCCATGAGATGGTGACAAAAATGTATATTCTTTAGCTTTTGGTATAATTTTCGGTATATATCTATGAGGTCCATTTCTTTTATGGTATCATTTAATGCCAGACTTCCTGCTTATCTTGTGTAGATGACTACTGGTAAGAGTTGATTTTTTAGGCTACCCACTACCACTATGTTGAGTTTAACCTGAAATTTTAGATCAAGTAGGACATCTTTTTTAAAATTAGGAATTAATATTTTGGTATGTACATGTTTAGAATTGTAATAGCTTCTGGATGAGGTTTTCCTGTCATGAATATGATTCTTCTGACTAGTTCTATCTTGAAGTCAATTTTAGTGACTGAGTATGTTCTTGCTATTGTGGTTTTGGTTAGTTTGAGACAATTATTATGGAGCCCAGGTGGGCTTAAAATTCATGACTTTAGCCTTTGTCTCCAGAGTGTTACCAATGTGTAATATCCTGCAAGGGGAAGAATGTCAATTTAAATGATCTTTGTTCTTAGATCAAGGGAAAGAAATGGGTTTGGAAGACTATACTTCATCTGACAATTCTTAATGGTTTTTATAAACTTCAGTCATAGTCTCCAAGTACCTTGAGTAAAATTTCGCTGTATAGGCATGTTTCACCTGATGAAGAGGGAGAGAGTCGTCTGGAGTTCTGTAAGTAGATCTGACCCTTCACACTAACTGGAGGCAAATCTGCACGTGAATTTTCATGTGTCCTCAGGGGCCTTTGGATACATTTATATTCCTTCCCATTCTGGGACCATTTTATGTAAAATAGGGTTTGTTCTTATCTCTGTCTACAGATACATGTCTCTTCTGAGATACATTAACTTTCTCTAATCTGCAAGTTGTAAATTCTATTTAGGAATACAACTGCCATATAAATTATTTCTTTTCCCTCAAGTTGAAGAAAGATCAAAATTTTATTTTAAAAAGTTATTTTTATTATGAACTATAGAAAGTCTTTGCTCCAGGTCTCATGGGAGTTTTACTCATCATTGTGTATGTTGGTTGCTAAGACAACCCTGCCTACTCTCTCCATCACCTTTTGACCAGATACTGACTAAGGGAAAGGGGCATAAAACTAGATTTTATACTCAGGTAAAAAATAAAATTAAAATAATTTTATCCTTGAAAATGAAGAACAAAATTGAGAAATGAAAGCTGATATTGGAAAGGCATAAGAAACAAACTGTTATTTTTCATGACTTCATAGAAAAATGAACTACATTTGAATGTATAGATGTCCCTTAACAACACAGTGAATTAGCCAAACATTCTTCAGCCAAATCTATTTACACCTGCTTCTTTTACAAGCCAGTTTTAAAGCAGATACTAAAAGCTATTAAAGTCTAAAGTTAGCCATGGCCAGAATTGAGTGAGTTTATTAGAAGGTTCATCAAGTGTCTGACTGTAAGTCAGCTATTGGTTACACACCAAGATTTCCAACCAATGAATAGAGATTCTCTGTCTCTGCATTACTATAAATATATTAATAGTCCATGCTACAATGTTCCCTTATTAACATATGTTAAATAACAACATTCTGCTGCTGTCATACTGAATTCATCTATGTCCCATGTGAAAAAGCATGGGTTGGGGAGAGTTGACTAGCAAAAGGAGCAAATTCTGTCCCCATTTAGAAGAGTTGGGACCCAGGGAAAAATACCATTTGTGACATTCAGTTTAGTTCAGTGTTGTGTCTAAGGATAATACCCTCTTTGCACTATTGTCCACTGAATATCTTATGCCAGGGTTAGCACTTTCTATCCTCAGTCTTCTCTCTCTAAGTTCCTTTTGCTTTCTTTCTCTAATGGTGGGACTGTTCCACCATGAAAACACTTATCAACATCTGTTTGTTTTCACATATTCTTCAGATTTCACACTTAGACAATTGGAGTGCGTGGAGGTCTCCTTTCTCTGATGGTGGCATGTCATACTTGCTAGCTCTTCATTAGTAAGACCTATTGTCTTCTCTGTCATTTTCCTTTCATTATTGATTCTTTAAGGACCTGAATCACATCCCTTCATAACATCTTTCCAGACAAAATTTAAAGTGATTATGACATTTATATGACTATTCCCCAATATATTGACTTCTTTTTTTTCATTTATTCCTATTTATTTATTTATTTATTTACACTCCAGATTTTATTTCCCCCTCCACCCTCTGACTGTTCCACATCCCCATACCTCCAACCCATACCCTGTCTCCATGAAGTTGTTCCTACAACCCACCACTCACCCCACCTGATCTCTAAACTCCTCCAGTCTCTTGAGGGTTAGGTGCATCATCACTGATTGAACACAGACCTGACAGTCCTCTGCTGTATATGTGTTGGGGGCCTCATGTTAGCTGGTATATGCTGCCTTTTGGGTGGTCCAGTGTTTCAGAGATCTCAGGTGTCTAGATTAATTGAGACTCTGACAGGGTCGCCATCCTCCTCAGCTTCTTT
This sequence comes from Grammomys surdaster, assembly GCF_004785775.1. NCBI lineage: Eukaryota > Metazoa > Chordata > Mammalia > Rodentia > Muridae > Grammomys > Grammomys surdaster. The sequence goes on along the minus strand of NW_021604590.1, from coordinate 935,665 downwards.
CAGCCTTTCCCCAATTCAACCACAAGGGTCAGCAGCTTCTGTCCATTGGTTGGGTGCAAATATGTGCATCTGACTCCTTCAGCTGCTTATTGGGTCTTCAAGAGGGCAGTCATGATAGGTTCCTTTCTGTGATTGCTCCATAGTCTTAGGAATAGTGTCAGGCCTTGGGACCTCCCCTTTAGCTGGATCTCACTTTGGGCCTGTTGCTGGTCCTTCATTTCCTCCGACTCCCCTCTATTTCCATCCCTGAATTTCCTTCAAACAGGAATAATTGTGGGTCAGAGTTTTGACTGTGGGACAGCAACCTCCTCTCTCATTTGATGCCCTGTCTTCCGGCTGGAGATCAGCTCTATAAGTTCCCTCTCTTTACTGTCTGGCATTTCATCTCAGGTCCCTCCCTTTGAGTCCTGAGAGTCTTTCACATCTTAGGTCTCTGTTGCATTCTGGGGGGTCCCTCCTACCTCCTACCTCCATAGGTTGCCTATTTCTATTCTTCCTGCTGGCCATTAGGGCTTCAGTCCTTTTCCCCCACCCAATACCAGATCAAGTTCACCTCTTTCCTGACCCCCATCCACTTCCCCTCCCAAGTCCCTCCCTCCCTCCCCACTTGTGACTGCTTTCTTTTCCTTCCCCAGTAGGACTGAGGTGTCCTCACTTGGGCCCTTCAGCTTGTTGACCTTTTTGAGTTGTGTAGGCTATGTCTTGGGTATTCTGTACTCAGGATGTCCTTGTTCTTAATAGCTGAGTAGTATTCCATTGTGTAAATTAACCATATTTTCTGAATCCATTCTTCTGTTGTGGGGCATCTAAGTTTTTTCCAGCTTCTGGCTGTCACAAATAAGGCCACTATAAACATACTGGAACATGTGCTCCTATAGCATGGTGGGGCATCTTTTGGGTATATTCCCAAGAGTGGTATTGCTGGATCTTCAGGTAGATCTATTTCCCATTTTCTGAGGAACCTCCATATTGATTTCCAGAGTGCCAGTTTGCACTCCCACCAGCAATGGAGGAGCGTTCCCCTTAATCTATATCCTTGCCAACATGGTTGTCACCTGAGGTTTTGATCTTAGCCATTCTGATTGGTGTAAAGTGGAATCTCAGGGTCGTTTTTATTTGCATTTCCCTGATCTCTAAGGACTTTTAACATTTCTTTAGGTGCTTTTCAGTGATTCCAGATTCCTCTGTTGTGAATTCTCAGTTTACTTCTATACCCCATTTTTTGATTGGATTGTTTGGGTTTTTGGTGGTTAGCTTCTTGAGTTCTTTACATATTTTGGATATTAGCTCTCTATTGGATATGGGGCTAGTGAAAATTATTTTCCGAATCTTTAGGTTGCCAATTTGTCATATTGATTATGTCCTTTATCTTACAGAAGCTTTCCAGTTTCATGAGGTCCCATTTATGAATTCTTGATCTTAGAGTATGAGCTATTGAAGTTCTGTTTAGAAAATTTCCTCCTGTGCCAATGAGTTCAAGGTTCTTTCCCACTTTGTCTTCTATTAGATTCAGTGTATCTGGTTTTATGTTGAGGTTCTTGATCTACTTGGGCTTGAGTTTTGTGTATGCTGACAAATATGAGTCTATTTTCATTTTTCTACATACAGACAGCCAGTTAGACCAGCACCATTTATTGAAGATGCTTTCTTTTTTCTATTGTATATTTTTGGTGTATTCATCAAAAATCAAATGTCTGTAAGGGTGTAGTTTTATTTCTGTGTCTTCAATTCTATTCCATTGATCAATGTGTCTGTCTCTGTATGAATACCATGTAGTTTTTATCACTATTGCTCTGTAGTACAGCTTGAGGTCAGGGATGGTGATTCCCCAGCCATTCTTTTATTGATAGGAATTGTTTAATTGGACATAGCATTACCTGAGGACCCAGCTATACCACTCCTGGGCATATACCCAAAAGATGCTCCAACATATAACAAGGGCATATGCTCCACTATGTTTATAGCAGCCTTATTTATAATAGCCAGAAGCTGGAAAGAACCCAGATGTCCATCAACAGAGGAATGGATACAGAAAATGTGTTACATTTACACAATGGAGTATTACTCAGCTATTAAAAACAATGAATTTGAGAAATTCTTAGGTAAATGGATGGAACTAGAAAATACCATTCTCAGTGAGGTAACCCAATCATAAAAGAACACACATGGTATGCACTCACTGATAATTAGATATTAGCCCAAAAGCTTGCAATACCCAAGATACAACTCACAGAACAGAACATATGAAGCTCATGAAGAAGGAAGACCAAAATGTGGGTGCTTATGTCCTTCTTAGAAGGAGTAAAGAAATACTCATGGAAACAAATATGGAGACAAACTGTGGGACAGAAACTGAAGGGAGGATCTTCTGGGGACTCTTCCACCTAGGTATCCATCCCATGTGCAGTCACCAAAGGTAGATGCTGATGCTGCACATAGGATGATGGAAGTTCAAATGCTGTATTCTAGTCCATATATCCTTTCAATCATCTTGTATTCTTGACTTTTTGTTCTATGAAACTTTTGCTTCTTGTTTCTCTTGTTTATCCTTCTTTTTACCATGTTGACCTTTTCCTTTACTTTCCCTGAGAACACAACTCTAAGCTTTATAATTCAATCCTTACTCAGAAGTCATCCTATACCTCTGCCTAATTTCAGTGTATCCATCAACTTATTTTTTCAATTTATTCTTACTTTGACTTTTAATGCTGGTGACTTCAAACTTTGTTTTCTACCCATGACTGAATGAAGTCCAAGTCTTTGCAGTTAATTGATTGCTAGATATCTACAACTAATAAGTTTGTAAAAATGAAATTCAACATAAGAGAGTCTTCTGGATTTTCCTTATCTGTCCTTATATTAACATTGTTCACCAAACCAGTTGTTTGGGCCAAAGTTTGGAGTTATCTCTTGGTTTCTGTCTTTTTCTCAGTATTACAACCAGTCAGCTACAGCCTCCTTAATCTTTATTGTTTTTCATGACTCTTTCCCTGTTCTCCCATGCCTACTGCCATCATTCTTGTTCATGTATATAGTCAGTGCTTTTTTTACTATCAGCCATAACTCCTGCCCTGTCTCTTTGCTTTAGTGTTGAATTCCATGGCTCAGTCTACATATGTGATCCTTTAACAATGAAGTTGAAATCATTGGCCTACCTCTTTGTGTTCTGTAGTATTTGTAACAACATTAAGAGTCCTTTTCATGGTTCAGAGATCCTGAATGTAATCTTGTCTGGGTAGTCTCTCCCTATCTGCACTTGTATTGTATTACTTCCACTTATACTCACTACATTCATACTTTCTGCTTCTGGAAGATTACGATGTTTACAGCTTGTAAATTATCTTTGGTGTCTGTACTCTACATTTTATATTGACTAGTGTGTGCTTGGCATCAAGTATTACTAAATTAAAGAGTATATTAGAGAATATTGCCTAGCCATCAAATATTTTCAGCATGAAACGTTCATATGTATTAGTCTATTGCCAGTGTTTTTGATCCTTCCTGATCTGAAGTTCACGTATTGTTTCTGTTTATGGTGCAAGTAAAATCAAAACTTACTGAAGTGTTTGAAAATTTCTAGTTCTAAAATAATTCTACTTAAATTTTTCATTTCCTACTTAGCAATAAACAGAATCAAATCTTAACAATATGATTTTAATCAAAGATTACACATACGTTTAGATAACTGTTGCACCTAAGCTTCCAGATGACCACATTCAAAGGATATTGATGAGAAATGACACAGGTCATCCTTCATTTTGACCATAATTAAGCAAGTACAAATTAGATGTGTTTCTCTAGAGCAGCTTGGATACAACTGTGTTAGAGGTCATCACCGATCACCTAAATAACCAGGGCAGATAGATAAATTAATTCCAGCTGACTGTTATTTTTTATATAAACAGTGTCATTTGTAATGCTTTGGGCATTATAGATTGTGTTTGCTGTAGTAGACTAGCTTAAAGTCCATGTTAGGTGACCCATGAGAAACTTGAAGCAATACAGAAATGACGGCAAAGGAGAAAGAGAAACACAATATCAGCCATTCTGAACTAACTGAATCTGTTCAGCAAGCAAGATGAGTCCAGAAAAGACTAGTAATCAAAATCATAACATGTAAAGAGACAGAAAAAACACCAAAAAGATGCTTCACTCAGAGACTGTCTAGAGGAGCGGGCACAAGAAATGTCCAGGTTTTACTCTATACATAAAATGGCTTATATGGATTATTTATAGTCATTAAAAATGTGGGAGGTATGGGTCTCTGAACCTATGTAGAAAATTAAAGACTGTGTTTATGATAAGAATCAGGAAGTTAAGTAAGAACTCTTAGCCAGGAGCCTTGAGCATGGATTATAGTTCTGCCAAAAGATTACGTTTGTGAAGCTCCTTTTAGCATGTGTATCTCAGTTATTGTTGAAGGCTGAGTAACAGGTACCTGATGATACAAAGTTCCAATCCTAACATCTCTTGAGTTTGTCATTTTAACTGCAAATGATACTCAAGATTTTTGAACTGCAGGGTTTTGCTTTTGTCTATTTGCTTGATTGCTTGCCTATTTTGGTAGGCCCAAAATGAGAGCTTTATGATTCTCCTAAAAATGGTGGAAGCGGTGAAGACAGAGAAAGTAATGGAACAAGGAGAATAAGAGGGAGTGGGGAAATATGATCAATAAAGGCAATGTGTATGGTTCTGAAGATGATGAATAAAATATCAACCAAGAAGTGATTTTGCCCTCTGGATGCTAGACAAAGCAAAGACATGAATTTTGTTGTTCTGATTATTTCCATTAAAAAGTTAAACTTGGACCCTTGGGTAGTTCAAAGTCTGAACTACAAACCAAAGAACACACAGGGACTGAATCTAGGCCTACCTACCTGAACATACATAGCAGATATGCAGCTTCATCTTCAATTGGAGCAGGGGCTAACCCAAAAGGTGTTGCCTGTACTTGGGATATGTTCTACTATCTGGGCTGCATTGTCTGGCCTCAATAGGAGAGGAAGTGCCTAGCCTTGCAGAGACTTGAAGTGCCAGGGTGGAGAGATACCCAGAGAGTCCCACCTGCTCAGAGTAGAAGGGGAAGGGGGTATGGGGGAAGCATTATGGGAGGGGGGATTAGGAGGGGAGCAGTGAGTAAGATGTAAAGTGAAGAGAGAGAGAGAGAGAGAGAGAGAGAGAGAGAGAGAGAGAGAGAGA
>NW_021604590.1:910503-930456 GCF_004785775.1 Grammomys surdaster | reverse complement strand
AGAGAGAGAGAGAGAGAGAGAGAGAGAGAGAGAGAGAGAGAGAGAGAGAGAAACTTTTTAAATGATTCTTTGACAGTATTACACGACTGTTTCTTGTCAGGTTTTCAATGAAATATTCCAATGCTCACTGATTAAATAAGTCACAAAACGTATTTTTAGTATATGTCACATATACTTCAGTGGAAAGAATCTATAAACACATCAAATTCTTTCTAGACCTTACAAATGGAATCTTGTCTCAAAGTACTTTGACTTTACCCCAGTTAGGCTAAATGTGGATTTATGAAAACCATAATTGTAAAAGAAAGTAGATTGCTTTTTATTCATTAAACTTCTGGAAATCATTAAGGAAACATTAAAAAATTACTCCCATTAGGATGGCCAAGCATTCTAAGGTATTCCATTTAAAATCATTAAGTAGTTAGTAAAATTATCTGGTATATAAATCAAGACTATGACTGAATTATTAGTAATGATTTTTAACTAACCTATCAAGCATTCATAAGAATGTACTATATGTTAAATAGTAAGCTAGAGGTTTTTGTTTTACATGCAGATCAGTCCTATAGGCATTCTACATTCTCCTGCTTCCTACATAAGAAAACAAAGCTTAGCGGGTGTTGATAATTTCTTTATGAGGTATACAACAAAGATACCTTTTCTTCATGCCATTGTAATGCCATCAGTTGCTTTTATGACTCTACTCAGAGTAAAGTTACGATGCTTCCAATTTTAAAGCAATTTCATACAGATGTTTTAAGTACATCACAGACAAAGCCTGAACCCCCTTGCAGTTATTTTTTAAGGGAGATATTTAGAGGCATTTCACTGGCAAAACCAATTCATCACACTCTAAGATCATTTGTGTCAAAACTCAATAGGCAGATACTAACTTAAGTAGTAAAGATAGATTTTACTCAGTGACAATGACCACAATAGAGATAATATCCTAGTGTGAATGGAGCTTAATTTTTCACAGAGTTACCACTATTTTAAATAAAAAGAGTAAATATTGAAGGGTTAATGGGGCTTAATAGAATCAGGAAATTAAAAAAAAACAGCAAATGGTTGTTAGTGCACAGAAGCATGATTAGGCAAGCAGTGAAGGTCATCTGGCACTTCCCAAGTTAGAATTCAACTGTCCTATAAAGCATGGGAGACATAGACCATCTCTTGTGTAGTTTTAAACACACCTTGAATTTTGTCAAGTAGATGCTTTAAGGCAGAGTAGGGCCATAAACAGATTGTGGTCTAGTGCTGTTAGCAACTATCACACAGTCCTTATGTCTTATAGGACAAAATAGGTTGACAATTAACCAAGAAGATAGCTCTGAAGAGCTAGAGTTTTCAAGGGAGAGAGTTGTCACAAAAAGAGTGCTTTTATTCACAAACTATATCAAGCTCTGTGATAACAGATAACAGATAACAGGACACATTTCAGTCAAAACTTCTGTTTCACAGCTGGATGCAGATGTAAGAAGTTAGGTAGACTTCTGGTTGTGGGCCCAGGACATAGATTGCTTTGAGAATGTTCATGTTGTTCAAGATGACAGAGTGAGGGAGAGTCACCAAGACTCCTAACAAACTTCCCTGAGAAAATATCAGAAACATTCAACTCCAGAACCCACCATATAAAGAACTGTCTCATACTCATGCCAACCTTTTATTGAATTCTAATGAAGTCCTTCCAAAGGCTTTTTCAAGGGTTAGTGAGCTCAAAGTAGGAATTGCTATTGACAAAGGAACCTCCTCTACCTGCTCCAGCCCAGGTCAGTTTTAGAGAAGCCAAGTGGGCCTACATTTGGTTTTACCTCCTGCAATGCTCATACATAATCTTACAAGTTTGCTAGTGGAATAGGTGATGAAGATTTGGTTGGATAATTCTCTAAATCACAAGAGAATCTTTTTTCCTTGTAAATTAGTTGCTATTAAGTTAGAATCTTTGTACTTGACTGGGAGTTAAAACTCTCAATAATCATGCTCCAGAGCGAAGACTCTCTCCTCCTGAAAAAAATAAAAGTAAATATCCTTGTCAGAAAGAGAAGCTGGTGACATCTGGTTGCTAGGAATAAATCAAATCTCCCATCTGCTGAAAGGCTTCTGAGTTCCCACTTCGCATCCTGATTGTCACTATAACAATGTCTAGATGACAATGCCCTGAGCAGTATAAGCAACCTTCCCATGGGTTCAGTGAAATGGCATCATTCCACTGCACTGATTAAAATTGAGTATTTCTTGCTCAGTTAACTAAGACCTAACCCTTTATTTCACAAGGTGATGATTTAGTATAGTCCAGATGGACAAATTAAAATAATCTAGGCACCTACAAAATATAATCAACTGTGCATTTATGTATAATGTTACCTATGATATCTCTACATTATCTCCTTTGTCATATAACCATAGTGAGGAATTTGGTGGTAATATTGTTGCTAAATGTTCAATGATGTACAAAAGCATTTAATGTCTAAGAAGAAAGTCCTTTTTTTTTTCAAATGTAACTTTGTTATTCAGTTTCATACACTTTTTACTCTGACCAAAAAAAAAAAAATGTCTTTTCTGATGTAAGATATTCAACTTCACTTGCTTAGAAAAGTCTAAATCCTGACAAAACAGTGGACAGTAAGTCTCCTGCCCTCCTCAGGTACATGGAAGGCTGTTGATGTGTCTTTGATTTCACAAAGGTTAATTAATTTTGAGGCACAGTTTGCACTAATTGGAGACATATTCCATTTTATTAGTTTTCCAAACCTAAATATTTAAGAAGTAAACAGATTTTAAGACTGAGTAATATCTAGATGCATGCAGTTATGAAAAGACTCCATATATATTTAATTAGATTGACCTTAAGGTTGCCTGTAATGTTTATTTCAATAAGCAGCCCATGCTTTGATCACTTCTAGAATATTTGTAAGAACTGAAGCATCTTTAAGGTGCAACCAGCATTGAGAATACTATTAAACTTCACTGCCAATTTCTCATTAGCACCCACAAAATATTAATAGTTTTCTTGTTGTTGCAAAGTCAATAATCAGAGAAGTAAAGGAAACAGAAATTCAGGATCCCCAGACTCTTTATGAAGTGAGGAGAATAGGAGTTTTTATTAGAATGATATCCTGCCTCATTTTATTCACAGGGATTTTTTTAATGTTTTATTTATTTACATTTCAAATGTTATCCTTCTTCCTGGTTTCCCCTTTGCAAACTCCCTATTACATCCTCCTGCCTTCCCCCCCCAACCCCCAGCTTCTATGAGTGTGCTCCCCCAGCCACACACTCACTCCTCCCTCACTGCCCTAGCATTCCCCACCCGGGCATTAAACCTCCACAGGACCAAAGGCCTCCCCTCTAATTGATGCCAGATAAGGCCATCCTCTGCTACGTATGCAGCTGGAGCCATTTTTAAGTGTTGTAAGTTATACCAATACAAAATTTCCATACCTTGTAAAACCAGCATAGAATTAATGATTTGGACATAACACATATGCAGGAATTATTAATGAAAAGCATAGTTTTTGCCTCAAAGAAAATAGGCAGTTTCTTCTGTGCCAAGCATGAGCGATCATGGTCCAAAACCACGGGTTTACATCAGCCTGAATGAAGGTGCTAAATGAATGTGTATAGTCACAGAACAAAGAAAATCCACAAGCTGATGGATTATCGAATACACTGGTAGTATTTATATGTAGTTCAGGTCTCAGAAATATCATCTTTGGGTTTTAGGTGCTGTCTTAACCCTTTCTTATCTTCTTGGTTGATAGAAAATAGTGGCCTGATAAGAAACGTTTATGTAATACTTGGAAAGATACTAGGTTAGTTGCAGAGTTTGGTAATCAGTGTGGGCTAAGGGGATTAAAGGTAGCCCACTCTAACTGTGGCTCTAGATCTGAACCATTCCCATAGATCTGGCCTTCCCACAACATGAAGTTGTAATCAGTTAATCGGTCTTCAGGAGCCTCAGCATAGACATTGATTCTTCAAAGAAGTTCACATAATTCAAGTGCACAGCACTAACTTGTTTATGGCGCATGTTTGGTAGGAAGCATCCATGATTTAAGTTTTCTAATTCTTACCACTCTGAGAACTATGATTTATATCTAAAACTTTAGGGTGGGGCCACCACTCACAGTTACTGTTGGGCAAGCATTATCCAGCATGTTTGCTGCTTACTGTTGTTCATGTTTTTACTTCCTTTTCAATCTTTTTCATTAGTTGTCGGGCGGTGGAGGACAATTCGTGATAATCAGTTTTCTCGTCCTATCCTGAGTTTCTAGGAAACTCAGGCCATTAAACCTGGTGGCAGTCACTCTATCTATGCCATCTTGCCAGCATATTTTCTTTTTCACAGTGTTTGTAAGTTACATAAAATGGAGAGGGCTTTGAGTCTCATGCCATCTGCTTTAGGGTTAAACTCTAGGCAACTACGTTCTTTAGTGGCTACATCTTCCCTGAGGTAGCTTGAGACCATTTAAAGTATGAGATTTTAAATAAAATAAAATTGACTGAAATGGTTTTGAAACTCTTAGCCTTGTAAATAAGATGTATTTTTTTTGTTTACTCTCTGAACTTTAAACTGATAAAGGGAACTAAAGTCACTAGAGGATAGGCATAAGAAAAAAAAAAAACAAGAATATCTCGGAATATTCTATCAAAAAGGAGCTCCAGGGACCTAGCTTTTTACTTCCTGAAAGGTCTGCAACTACAGAGAGACCTTAATCTTAAAGGCATCTCCGGAGAAACAGCAACCTTATCCTCATTTGCAGAGGCCCTTTGAAGATATTCTGAGCCCAAATGTCTGGCTTGCATGCATCTCTTTACTGTTTGTCTTCTATGGAAATGAGCATATTCCATCTACAACCTGATCCTCAACTTTCAGGTCACTTTGGCCTCAGGTAGAGTAATTGGACGTCTTCCCTCCTTCCTACACTCATCCCTTCCTTGTACTTTCCTGTTGTTTGCATGTGATGGATGGTGAGTAGGAGTTTATTGTATTTCACTGCCTTAGTTGACTACTTCTAGCTAGCTGCTTAAACCTTTATCCTCTTCAGTTATTAGGGTATAGAGTAGCAGCAGATACACCAAAAGAAGGGTTAAAATAATCCGGCAAGGCATAAAATCAACGGTTTGTGGTTTTAAACATACATACAGACTTTGGTGTGTCCTCTTGTCTCTACCATATGGCACTATGGTCTTTCCCTACTCCCTCTGTTAGCTTCACAGTTCTGTGGCAATTTTTATATTCCCCCTTTATGGACATTTTGTAATTTAAATATTTAAAAAAACATATTTTAATTTTGACAGTTTAATCATCAATGTACTGATTAAATTAATTTCTCAATAACCTGTTACCTGTTTTCCTTTCCTTCTGAACCCTATCTTCCTGTGATTCTACCACTGAAGAAATTGACACTCTTCCTCTGAAATCAATTGTCAGTACCTCTCCAGAAAGAGTTGGGGCCTCACGGGCATCTTTGTCCACCAATGATGAAGTGCTGAGTAGTCCAGTCTTCTACAAGTACCTATAGGTACTCTGTGTTCATTAATGCCAAAGCCATGGCCTATCTGGACTGCAGAGTTTACCAGAACTCCTCCCCCACCATATTGCTCTAAAATTGTTTCTTTCTTACGGTCTTAGACGTGAGGGGTCTCGATAAAGCTATCCTGTTTAAAGCTAGATGCTCAATCAGAATATAATACTTTCTTGTTCTTAATGTTGACTTCCTCTTCCAAACCAAACACCATGGAATTCAACGTTATCCGTTGCATGCAGAAATAAACTCCAAAGCTCTGCTAGATCCACAAACCTCTATGTATTCAACTACAGGAACTTGTGCTTCAAACAAGGACTTAAGCCACCCAGTAGTTTTTGTGGTTACATATACAGATTAGTGGGGTTTTGTGATTCTGTAAAGTACGGAATTTGTATTTTAATAAGAAATGTCTTGCATCAATAAATTGTTCAAAATAGGATGGATGCTTAAAATGTTAAAAATGATGCTGGTTCTTGCAATCCACAGACACTAGGGGACATCTCAATTGTTTGGGTCTGCTTTTACTTTTCACATCAATGCTTCATTTCCTCCCTAATGTTTTTAATTAGCACGTATTTGGTTTCATAGGTTTAGGACCCATAGATACACAGTTTTACAGCATTGATTATTATTTTTTTTAAGGAACCTGAATGCTGCCAACATTTCCCATTAACTTCCATAAAGAAGCCATAGAAAATATTGAGTTAACTGACTCTAGAATGTGAGATGACTTCTGTGCTGTAATTTGTAATTTTTTTTTTTTTTTGTGGTGAAGATAAGCCTGTCGTCCTGCAAAGAGAAACCGTGAACTGAGACTATAAATCAATAAAACTAACCTAATGACCTACCTTCTTTCCACCTGTGAGCTCAATTGCACGGGCAACTGCAGAAGCTGAGCAATGATTATGCCCCCAAGCCAATCATTCCCACGGCTATCTCCATCCAGTGAGGTATATTCTGCCTTTGAAGTGTCTCCAGTTAGCTGTTTTATCAGAGTGAGAAATAACCTGAGGAGAGGTGGACTCTTCATTCCCTGAGGGGGTTTTTGAATTGAAATATGACAGTCTTTCCTGAGAACGATTGAAGCGATTCTCTAGAGACCTTCGTGGATCTTTAAGGAGCAAAGCATAATCATAAGATATAAAAAAAAAATAAGCAAGGCTATATGAAGAAAATATTTAAACGCTAAGAGTGCCAGCTATGTAGTCACAAGGTATTCTTTGTCTTGCCATATTTAATTATAGAGTTTTTAATATTTTCTTTTTGAAGGGCTTCTTTTATATATGACTTATCTGCCATGAACTGAAAGTTTTGAAGTGCGTAACTCAATATGTTTTGATGCAGTTATAGTACTCAAAAGCATCACTTTATTTGGTATTAAATATAGTATCACCTCCGAAAGTTTCCTCCTGTCTCTGTAATTTACTCTGTAGGCTCAAGAAACTACGAGCCTTTATGAATATATCTGTTCAAATATTCCGTCTATTAGTAATAATTATTATTGCTGATATTTTTGTGTATATGATTTATGTGCAAGGACACCTGTGTGTCACTCACGTGTTGAGGGCAGAGAACAATTCTGCCCTTCTCTTCTACCTTTTCATTGGTTCTTGGAATTGAACTGGGGCTATCAGGTTTCATTACTATGCACTTAAATTCACTGAACTATCTCACTGGCCCTCTCTCCAATTTTCAGTGTTTCTTTTCATTAAATCATTCTGACAGTTATTTGTAGGTTTCGAATACAAGTCCTTCATCAGATGTAAGCTTTGCCAATATTTTCTAACAACCTGTAAATTATCCTTTCATCCCTTAAAAATAACCATTAAAGAGTAGTAGCTGGAGAATACCTATCAGGTAGCCAAATTGAGTTTGTCTCTCTGTTTCTGACTCTCTGTTGTCTCTGACTCTTCCCTTCCCTCCTCTTGTTTTCATATGGCATTTTGTAAACCCTTTGCCCTGCTCTTTCAAAATGGTAAGGAACACTTTTTTGGCAGGATAAAATTTCAGGACAGCATAGCATTCGAAGTCATTCGTATCTGGATTTACAGTAAGTACAGCAGAAAGATGAGAAAAGTGTAAATTTGGGGAGGAAAGGAACGTGAGAGAGTTTAAAGTTTCTGACAAAGTAAGCACAGAGGAAACAGAGGATTAGCGGAATTAAGAAGAATCCTGTAGTTTTCGCTGGAAAGGTTCCTTGACAGCAAAACCCCCGCTATTCAAAGACTCCTGCTTGTAAACATGCAAATTGATTAGATTGGAGAGAATGAAGTAAGAACAGTGCTGAAGAGTTTTCATTCCAGGAAACATCTCCTAGTGGAATGTTTTCCCAGTTTCAACTCCTAGGATGCACTGAGGCCACTATATCTGTGGTAGAGAGCAGGCAGACTGCACACATATCAAGCTGTTAACAAAGCTTGGCAACATCATTTATATGGTGTGCCTTTGCAGGCATATGAACTGCAGGAGTTACAGGCACAAAGGATTGTGTCTGCAGGTCAAATTAGCAAAGGCTGAACTTGTCCTGATTAATATTGACTGGAGACTTGATGGGATGTAGAATCACTCAGAAGACCAGATTCTGAGCATGTATGTGGGGCTTTTCCCAGAGAAGTTTTACATAGGTGGAAGATCCACCCCGAATCAAGCCAGTGCCAGCTAGAAGTCTAAATGAATTATTCTGAGTCCCTTAATAATTTTTTAAATTTTTTGAGAGCTATGTAAATATGTTAGAACACTTTTTATGATTTTGTTGTTGTTGTTGTTGTTGTTGTTCGAGACAGGGTTTCTCTGTATAGCCCTGGCTGTCCTGGAACTCACTCTATAGACCAGGCTGGCCTCGAACTCAGAAATCCGCCTGCCTCTGCCTCCCAAGTGCTGGGATTAAAGGCGTGCGCCACCACCGCCGGGCAAGAACACTATTTAAATTTATTAATATTATACACATTTTGTGTCACATACTTTGTCTTCTTAATTATATATATTTATATATTAATATACACCATATTAATATATAAATTTCTACATAAATATATAGTAGATTATATATAATTAAATAATAATTGTATGTATGACATATATTACTCTGTGTGATATTACTGTGTGTGATAATATATATATTATTCTATATAACATATATACATGTGTGTGTATTTATGTATATGTATGTATGTAAATATCCTTCTCATCATGAGTATCACATGTATGCTTCTCAGCTATCACTTTCCATGTTTGGGTTCAGTCTATCACTGTCCATGAAACCAACAGCCTGTTTAGGAAGTATGCTTCTCCTCAGTCCAGGCTCATTAACTTGGCGTCTCTAGTATGAAACTGTACTTGCAATGTGATTTTTTTTCAGGGCCATATAATTATGATTATTCACCTGTTCCATTAAATGAATTATTTTAGTGGATAAATGAGTAATTAGCTCATGATCAACAAATACTATAATGTCATACACTTGATTTTATTTAATTGGCAGAAAATGAGACATAGCATAACCATGAGACTATCAACTCAGTCAGTTATTATGATAGATAGATTTTAGCTAAAGTTGTTACCTCACATAGATGTCATAAATGTTACTTACTGTGACTTCCTGAATATAATATATTTTAATACACATTTACACAGAAAACAGCAATCCATGAATAAATAAACATACATAATTAGCTAGACAAACCTACATCCACGATACCTTTTATTCAAATATTATGCTTTTGTAAGTTATCGGACTATATATATGTAAACTTTTGCCAAGTACCCAAACAAGAATCACTATACATATATATGCAGTAAGATACTTATGTCTAAATAATGGCAAGTATAAGTTCAGATAGAAGTAATATTTAGTCATTCCTTTAACCAGAATTTAAGATTATTGAACTAAGAACATATTTATGTTGTTAAAAAATTCATACCTCTAACAAGTGTATACTACATTAGCTCAGCACTCTCTACTGAGTAACAGCCCTTGAATAACTTCAGCATAATTATAAATTTAATCAGAAGCCTCTTTTAGTCAACTTCTCAGCCAGCATAAATATTGTCTCCGTTTAACACATAAATTAAGAAAAAAAAGAAGCTATCATGCAAATGCACATGATATAGTGCCTTGCCATCCTAAAACAGATGTTTACATTCCAAAACCTGAATGTACCAACTACCATTATAGAGATGCCATTCAGAATGGGAATTGTCTCTGAGACAATAAGTCACCACTATAGTTTGATTATTCTAAGAATTGTATAAAATACAGATTAAAAACAAAAATATGTTAGACCAGACGTACATTGATCTTGATTGGGATAAGCTTTAACTATTAACAACAGAAGTGTATGCTATCAAAGGAGTGTCAGGAGAAGAAAGACATCACAATGGCTCAAAGGAACAGAGACAATTTAGATTTGGACAACCATGAAAAGTTTCTGGAGGGGAATGACACGGCAGCAGTTTGATGAATAAATAAAACGAGTCATGAAAAACTAAAGTCGGATGTATTATAAATGATGAAGAAGGGATACTTTGATCAAAGCTTTTACGAAGTAACGTTCCAAGAAACTTAGGTCTAAAATTTCAACTCAGAGCTGTGAGTGATAGATTGCTCGCTTATCGTGGGTAAAGCCATATGCTCAACCCTCAGCATGCATGCACCTCACCACTCAAAGCCCTGTAATACTCCCTTAGACTACTGTTTCAATCCCCTACGTGTTTCTTATTTAAATACAGCAAGCCACATAATTTTACCGTTTATCCCAAATATGATGTTAACTTATGAACTTATTTTGTAAGACACATCATATTAATCATTTTAAACACAGTTGCATTTAATACTCACAGTTATCATGTTATGCAGGCTCTATGATGTATATTCTTGCAATTTACAGGACGGCCATAATCAATAACTTTTAAAAGACATATTTTGAGATTGTTCAATAGTACAGAATAGCAGGTTCCAACTGTTCATGGTGTGTTATGGTGTTATTTTCATTAAGAGATTCACAACTTTATTTATTTTTGCATTTTTTAAATTTTGGTGTATGTGTGTGTATGCATGTATGTTTTCTGTGATTGTGTGTATGTGCTCGCGTGCGTGTGCCATGATGTATGTGTATGTGAATCAGAGATTAATTTGTAGGAGTTAGTTTACTATGCTTGAGATAGTTACTATCTCCAAGACTTTTAGCATGAAGACACACTGAGTTTTTCAAATTGGCCTTATCTGTTGATAGGTCCAATTAAGATATTCTTCAGTCTATTTATATGGTATGTTTATAGATTTGTCTAGGTTGAGCCAGCTTTGCATGGCAGAGATAAAACCATTATGTATTTGCCAATATAGATTATCTTTTTACTGTATTCTGGAATTTGGTTAGAAGTATTTCGTGGTTAACTTTTTTATGTGTGTTCATCAAGAAAGTAAATCTGCATTATACTTAGTTTTCTGTGTCTTTTTATTAGTTAGATCAGAAAAGGTTATCCATAAACTAGGAGACTTGGGAGCTATTGGTGAAGATGAATAATTTAGTTTGTATGTGAAAAACACAAGTTTTGTGGGAGATTTGGGACAGGATGTTAAGGTTTTCTCCTTGCAAGCCTTATGAACCCCAATATCTTAGTGTGATGCATTACCTGCACTTGCTGTAATATGCCACAGTGCAGAGGGGGAAAAGTCCCTTATAAGGAGGCTTGTGAGATCTTGCCCATGCTTCTGCTATAAGAAGAGTGCTATACTCTGCAGTAAGATGTCACTTATGAGGAACACACTGTCATTAGATGCAGAATCTTTAATGTTCTTCATCTTTCTTACAGTAAGTAAATATTGTTGTACCATTATCTACTTTTTCAAGTAAGTAATTTTAAATCTACGAGATTTAGACTAGACTGGGAAAATGTTAAAGTATAGGCAACGCTTTTGTCAAGGGTCTTGTTGTGTAGTCTTAAAACAAACATTAAAGTGTTGAGTCATAGGCTAGATAGAAGACTCTGAGAAGGGAAAATCATATTTTAAGGGGTAGGGGTAATGAAATGTGCATAACATGAAAGCAGGAAAGTAGAAGGCTGTCTTCTTGCATTAAGGAAGGGGATTTATGAAAGGACAGAGAAGGAGTAGCACACAGAACAAAGCACATTGGCATATTTATGAAATTTTATAATGAATCCTATTTCTTTTCATGCTGAGCAGGACATTTAAAGGCTTCCTGTGGCCTCCTCACTTACACTAGCAACACAGAACACAGACCAAACTACCACACTCATGGAAATGGAAAAAAAAATATTACCGAAAGCCATCCATTGCACCCTATATGTGAAACCATAAAACATACATGAGAGAATTTATTTAGTCAGGCTTTTCTGATGCAAATGAAGTTCAGGCTCAGACCTACCAAAGGAGAGAGTCAAATAGGTCATTGTTCCAGAAGGGATTTGAATTTTGTTTTCTCAAGAAGCCTTGCAGAGTTCCCAGCTGAAACTCATATATGCAGACAACGTCTATGTCATAATATTTTACAGGAGCCATTACTGTTCATTATTGTCTCTCTTCCCTCTGCATAGATAGCAGAATTTTTTATGAGGGTTTCTTTCTTTCCACTATCACAGAAATCCATGGTGAGCAATAACGTGAATATTTTACTTGTGTTTATAAAATACAGTATTCTGAATATATTAGGTATTTGTTATTGATCTTTTAAAAAGTCTGATAAGCAATCAAGTCTCTTTCCACCTCCTGTTCCCTATCTTATTTTTTTACTTTAAGACTTCATGGAAGAATACAGGTTGTAGTTAGAATCTTTTAAATCCTCTGAACCTTCTTAATTCCATGATGCTGTTTTCGTCAGTTAACACCTTATAAAGTAAGCACTTGTAGTGACTATATTTGGGTGCAAAATTATATTTTGTTTGAGATAAACACAAAATAATTTAGCAATTGATAAATGAGTGCTCAAATGTGCATGTTAATTCAGTGAAATACTACTTGTTTTTATTACTACAAATTTTATACTTCATCACACTGATTAATTTAGAACCTCGGTGATGTCAGTAGATTTATACCTAAAATGAAAGCCATGATGCATGCTAATAAAATTTAGTTCTTCTGAATTGAATGCATATTTCAAATTATGAATAACTCAAGGTCTTAATTATTTTAAATTATCAACTTAGCAGCTATAAGATTTCACTTTTATGGGTTTGTTCTTATAAATAATTTTTATTCATCGAGAATGGCTTACATATATATAATGTATTATGATCATAACCACCCCCCTTTTCCCTCTCTAATTCCACCCAGAAACTTCCTGCAAACACGTCTTCCTCCCAATTTTATGCCTTCCTTGCTAAACTTATTCTACTGGGATTATTTAGTGCTGCTCTCATGTGCATATGTGTGGGACCATCCTTTGGATCACAGTCAGCCTACCAGTCGCCTGAAGTACAAAGAATAATAACTAACCCAGCTGTCTTCTGCTGCTAACTACAACACAGCCAAGAATGAGGCCTCATGGGCTTTCCTCCCATCCATGGTCAAATTTGGACTAACTTGATGTTGTTCAAGTTTTATGCAGGTAATCACAGCTGCCATGAGTTCATGAGTAGAACATCTCTTCATGTCCCAAAGACAAACTCACAGTACATCTCCCCATTTTGCTGTTCTTACATCATTTTCAGCCTTCTACATTGTCTCTTGAACCCTGAGGAAGGAGGTGTTGATATGGATATACCATTTAGAAAAGACCACTCAGAGATACTTACTTTTAGCACTTTCACCAGCTATAAATCTTTGCATTTTAATCACTACAAAAAGAAGCATGGCTGACCGAGATTGGCAGCAGTCAAGATCTCTGGGTATAAACATAAATATTTAAAGGGCACTTTGCCAGTAGGGCCATTTAACAAAATAACGACAATATATTTCCTCCTAGGATATATAATTTCCCACCCATGGGCTTTTGGCCAGATTTATAATGCCAGTCATGGCTTCCCTCTCATTAGACCGGTCTCAAATCCAATCAGAAAGATATTGGTTACCCTTTTAACTATCATGCCTGTATTGTACCTATGACTATATCTTCTCTAGTGTGCCAATTTCAGCATGCAAGAAGAGCAGGAATAGCTTTATATAAGAACATTAATATTTTCCCCAGTCAGTTTGAGATTGGTGTGATGTCTTCAGCAAAATGCCATTGCTATTTAGTTATTCTAGACAAAGATAACAAAAAACAATGGCAATAATCTGTATTGTTTTGTAGCCCTCTGGAGTCTCCTTGATCAATAATTTCAGGGAGGTATCCCAGACCTGGCACTGAGATTTTTATTTAATTTCCCCTGCTTTATGGAAACATCACCGTCTACCCATGCAAAGTACTTTTATTTGAAACCCAAATTTATCCCCACTCTTAAATTTCATACTCTAAATATATTTTGCTAACTTCTTTCTGAAATCCACATGCATAAATATGCCATGTGAACAGCAGCACCAGCATGCTGAATAATTGAATGAATGGTGTTTTCTCTCTTCTCTACCCGCTCCCTTAGTACTTATGCTGGGAGCAAACTTCAGCCCTTACACATACTTTGCAAGCATTCTATCACTAAACTAAAACCCAAGCCCAACTGAAGCGTTTCATATGTAAAACATCACAAAGTTTCTTATGTAAGATTTTGACACTTAACTTCCACAAAATACTATGAAATATGCACTGTGATCCTGCTTCTAAGATGTGAGAACAAAGGCTCAAATGCGTTGAATATTGACTCTAAGTTCCCATGATGGTATTTAACCCAGTCCATGTTTCTCTTAAATATAAGCTGTCATATCATGGTATATAATATATAATAGTCTGGGTTCCAGGTTTTGTTAAGACTCATATAGAGAGTGACTAGAAAAGAACCAGGCTAAAAAGTTTTGAAACAAGTCGACACAGGAAGATGAGAAGTGTCAAGAAATGGTGGCATCCTAAGGGTGACTGCAAACCATCCTCACGGACAGAAGTCTGTGTTTGTTACTCCCTAAGATTTTTATTTCTAGTTGTCTCAAAACTAGATGCTGAGATTCATTCCTTTACTACAGTTGTAACATTGTGGCAGGTCAGATCTGTTTGGAGTCAAATTAACTCCAAACTTGTGAAGAAATACAAACTATTCTAGTAAAATAAGCAATGTTTTGGGGGTGAAGTGTATGAAGTAATGCATATACAAATATATAATCTTTGCTTATAACTGAACCAGAATCAAGATCAAATTAAAAGTTTGTAATGTGTAGCTAATTTGGTGGATTCTGTTAGACCACTGTGTTTTCTAGATTTTCTATGTTTACAGGACTGATTTTTGATTAACACACCACAGGGAAGACTAGAGAAGGAAGCCTGTCTATGCCAAAAACCAGAAACATTCTTTATACCTTATCCCATGAGTGTCCCATAACATCTGACAAGGTTATGTGCAGGTCACTGATTTTATTCATGTTTCCTTCTGATGTGATTTAAGGTAGTCATAGAAACACATGTATAAACCTAACTGTGTAGGCACACATCAAATATCCTGAGATCATGCATCTTCACAGGGTTAAATATGCAAATACTGTATAGTATTTAAACTTAATTATTTTGAAAGAGAAAACCCATTGATATCTTACTAATTGGTTTTTACGCCTCTGAAGAGGTGCTGAAATTAGCAGGCAAGAAATTTCTAACAGTAGGTGAGAAAGGGATCATTTTGAGAATCGCCATATGTTTTGAGAAATTCAGACATTGCAGCACAATTCCAAATAATCAGGACTCAGTTTTCCTATTTTTAGAATGCATTCATTAAAGCTGCTACACAAGTACTAATAATATACTTGCCAATTCTAAAAGTCTAAAGCTGAAACTTTAGCTTCGATCTTATAGGCATAGGTTATTTCCTTGACTATTATTTGTATGTAGTTGGATGTAGTTGATACATTGCAAGAAGTAGAAACAGTTGAAGTTTCTGTGGTTACAAGTATATACTTGAGCTAATGTCTGTGGACTCATGATACAGAGAATTAGGTCAGAAAAAGGGCCTGGGAAATCAGAAGTCTTGAATTGGTGTTTGCGTAACAGTTCAGTTTGTGTCTAACTGAAGTCAAATATTTTTCCAAATTGCTGGAATTTAATTTCTGCCAACTTATATGAAAAATACTGGATTTCATTTTTAACACTAGTATAGCAATGAGTGTTTATCTATATTTGAGCCATTTAAGAGGTCACTTTATTTCAACCTTTCTGAGACTTGGCTTGTATGAAATAGAGCACTCAACTTAAATTTGAGTATTTAAAGTGGATGTATGTACACAGTCAATATAGTATAAAATAAGTAATAATGAGAAAGTAACTTAAAATATTCAAAAAACAAATCTCTTTTCTATTCCACATCATTAAAAATGATTGATGCTATTCATCAGGAACGTTTAAAATGGTGAACTTGACGTCCTACATTAAAGTGGACCAGACTCTAACTACTGTGTTAACTGACACATTTGTAGTCCTGTACAGTCAGTAATTTTCACTTTTGTAATCAAGTTCTTACCCATCTACGTGTCCCTCTTAAGCAATAAATTTTAAGCACCTTATTTAAAGAGGATGCAAAGGCTTTTGGTTTATACAAAAATTACTTATGTATTTTCAGTATCCTTATATATGGTTTGCAAAGTAATACTACTGACAGTGTTTGAGATTCTCTCTTGCATTTTGGGCTTAGATTTACAGTAGTCTTTTGCCGACAATCAAGCCTCTAACTTGAATGTATATTCATACATATTTTTTTCCTTTGTGCTTTTCATTCTTTCTTCTCATTCTCATCATCAGGATTATCTTTACACTCAATAATAATCTTAAGTTAGCAGTTAGTGGCATAACTAATGGATCACTAGTTAAGGGATGTGTATTTTAGCTTTTAATAAATTAAGCATTTTTTTCTTTGAGCTTGCTGACTTCAAATATGCATGATTTTTAAAAAAAATGTGTTAAGTACTCTCTATTCTTTGGCAATGTTTCTGTTTACCAGTGTGGAGAAAATATTTTGTCCTTTTACAGATAAGAGAGTTGAAGGGTTAAGAGATTTTTTCTCAGTTGAATGTTTAAAAATTGACAGAGGTGAGAGTCCAGCTCAAATCATTTAAATCAAAGCAATAAATCACATCTTGTAAAAAGGCTAATGAGCTTGTTTAATTTCTTGTTTGTTTTAAAATTTATTTTCATTTATATTGAGAAATTCAAAACAGGATCATGTAGGGAATATTTTTACGACATTACATAAAGATATTGCTTATCTGATTTGGCAGGGGGTCATTCTTAAAAGAAAAAAATATCAGAAAATGAGAGACATGCTAATATTCAGTAATACTTTGGGGCATTATACAGTCAACAGATTTGTTTAGGTAAAACATCATGATCTCTTATAGTTAAGGACCAAGCAGGTAAATCTGAGTAAAGTATAGAGTTGAAGACAAAGTAGAGGAAGAGTTTTGAAGTCTAATCAACTATATCGGATTGTTATTTTTTTCAGCTCTAGAAGTTGAATTAAACTCCTTTTGTAGTATTTTTCTCTGTAAATGCTCTTTATTTGGAATCAATTCACATCATGACCCATTGGGTAGAATCAGAGGCAATCTCTTTTAAGAAAATTGTGTTGATTTATGATCAACTTAAACCAAATAAAAAACTAAACCTTGTCTCTTTGGTAAGAGACGAAGCACATACAAATAGCTTGTCTTGATTCTCTCATATCCTTTGGTCTCTTGTTCACTGATCTCATAATGAATAGAATAAATTTAACTTGTTGACTTTCTACTAAGGGATAATTAAAGGAATGTGGTCATCAGTTTACTTGAACAACAGCTTTGGTATTTACCTTCTGCCTAATGATTTGCATGGTCCTTAAGTTGAAAAGACAGAGGAAAGCCATGATTGAAGGAATATACCCTGGCTAACTTACATAAACATACCTTTGAAATCTCAGGAACCAAATAAACATTTCCTTATGTTCAAGACCATAAGTTCATAACATATGTGATAGTCGAATTCTGTGAATTAACTCTATCCTTTTTTTGCAGAAATTGTGTGTGTGTGTGGGGGGGGTGTGTGCCTGTCTGAGCCATGGCACATGTGTTAGAAGTCAGAGTACAATTCACATGGGATTGAATTCTCCTTCACCATTTAGGTTACAAGGATCAGGTGGGTGGCAATGAGTAACAAATTCCTTAAATACAGACCCATCTCTCCAGCTCACTGCTGTCTTTCTAAAAGTTAATTCAAATTTGTTGTTGGTACATCATGGAATTTTCTTCCTTAGGTTATAATAGAACACAAAGAAATTTAATTTCTCTAATCTCACTGCTTCTTAAATTGTACCATCAAAAACATATACAGGTATTTACACTTATACGAAAGAGAAATTATTAGAAGAAATGAAAGTGCAAATTTATATTTAAATTTAGAATTCCAAGCAGGATCATGTAGGAAATATTTTTCTAACAGGTAGAAAGCTATCTCTCTAACTGGAGGAAGGGGATCATTCTTGATCAAAAGAAAAACAGCAGAAAATGAGAGGAACAAAAATATTGGGTATTTAATTATATTGGGATATTAATTCCTACAGGTAGTTCGATTTTAAAATGATTGAAAATTTTTAAAAAATTAAGATGTGTGTGTGTGTGTGTGTGTGTGTGTGTGTCCACATATATATGGAGAGTGGCTGACTCCAGTTCCCACAGTTAGCTACCATAATGTACCTCTTGTGAGTCACAGACTAATAATCAGAAGTGACAGGTATTTCCTTTGCAGTGAAGAGGCGGACAACAAGTAATAAAACAGGACTTTCTCTGAGTGATGAGTAGTAACCTTAATGACAGTTGCTGTAGAAGTAATAATAGTTTGGAGTCAGCCACTTTCCAGAACAGTTAGAAAACATGACCAGTTCTGATTTGTTTTAAAAGTTGTACAATCAGACAGATTTATGGAGTATAGTATGCTAATACATGGGTACACACAGTGTATCATCAGCAAATCAGGGTAACTAACATTTTCATCACCCCAAAATTGCAATTATAGAATGGTCCATATTTATAAGGTATAGTTATATTTCAATATACGTATATGTTATATTCCTTAATCAATTCAAGATGACTATTAACATTTCTGTCTCCTTGTCATTAGTTTTGTATTAGAAGTCAATAAACTCCTTTCTTACTCTGATTCATAAAAGAATAATAAGTTGCTAACTACAGTGCTCCCACTAGTTATGTCACTAAAATTCATTGCTTCTCTGTTTGTCTGGTGCCCATGATCTAAACTTCCATTTTTATACCTACCTACTCCCTTCCTACTCTCTAGTAATCATTGCTATGTATTCTATGTTTTAAAATTTTCCTTTTACGTTTTATTGAAAATGGCTTTTTTTCTCACATAATATATCCTAAAATACTGCCCCTGCCCCACTTCTCCCAGTTCCTCCCCCAGTTCTCCTCGGATTCAGATCCAATCACTTTATGTCCATCATTAGAAAGCAAACAAGTTTCTAGGGGTAATAAAACATAATAGAATAGGATAAAACAAAATGTAATGCTCAGAATAGGACCAAACAAACAGAAGAAAAAGAGCCCAAGAAAAGGCACATGAAACAGATGTAGTTGCACAGACCGATTTGTTCACACATTTAGAGATCCCACAAAACCACAAAACTGCAAGTATATATGTCAACATATATATAATTGTGTGTATAATACATATATATAATTACATATATATAATTGTATGTGTAATTATATATATTTACATGTAAGTATATAAATGTAGCAGGATATTTTCCCACAAGTTGGGAGGAGCTAATGTGGGAGGGGTAAGGAGAGGAGGAGTAAGGAGAAGAAGAGGAGAAGGAAGAGGAGGAGCTAGGAGGAGGGAGAGAGGTAGGGGCCATGGATGACCATGCATGTATGGAAAGCAGTCCTGGGTAACAATTTATATCTAGGTTAGTTATTTGGGTAACACCTCTAATTGTGTGGGTATCTTATTTATTGAGTATTTCTAATTATATAAAGCCTTTGGATAATATTAAACATTAGAGTCTCATTTCTACCGGATACCGAGTGGATGGTGGGATGGTCTGGGCCCAGCACAGCCTTGTGGAGACAGTGTGGTGGATTGGCAGAGCCATCTCTCACGCTGGTGTCTCTTGGGTGGCAGGTCCAGTGTCTCTGGCTGGCAGGTGGTGGCCTGAACCTAGCAGCGAGAACACACCTCCTCTGCCAGTGGCCTCATGCCTTGTCTAGTCGAGAAGATGGCGGCAGCTCCGTAACACAAGACAGATCAGGTGCTGATGATTTAAATATTAACTTCAGCATGTAAACATATCTCTATCTATCTATCTATCTATCTATCTATCTATCTATCTATCTATCTATCTA
>NW_021604590.1:897005-910493 GCF_004785775.1 Grammomys surdaster | reverse complement strand
CTATCTATCTATCTATCTATCTATCTATCTATCTATCTATCTATCTAGTGTGTAAGTGTGTGCATGTATATGTGTATATATTTTATTATAATATATTTTATATATAATAAAATTTAAAATAAAAAGTTCTGACAGGACATTATGAGACAAGGAAACTCCACTGTTGCTCTTGAGTTCTTTTTGTGTTGGCCATGTACTGCTGAGCAGGCAGCCTACCCTTAAATGTAGTTTGTTTCCTTAAATTTTTATTTATAAGTGGTTCCTAATTGGAAGTCACTTCTGAGTTAAAGACAGGGGCATATGTTGCTTCCCTTTCACCTCTAGGAACCCGTATGTTATCGACACATGCAGACTTTATACATGTTGCCTTAGTCTCTTTTGGTTACATGTATGTTGATATTATTTATAGAGTCTTATGCTCCTGGTGTCCACCATTCCTTCTGGCTTTTATACTCTTTCTCCCTCTGATTACATAGTATTCCTGAGCCCTGAGCAGAGGGATTTGATGGAATCATTACATTTAGAACTGCCTGTTCTAAGGTCCCTCCCTCTCTGTGTATACTGTCTGGCTGTGTGTCTCTGAATTAGTTCTCATCTGCCATATGAGGAATCTTTTCTTATGAGGGCTGGGCAAATCATTGATCTATGAGACAGGCAGAATAACATTAGTAGTCATTTTATTGCTGTTATTTTTAGTGTAACAGTAGTATTTGATTTTACCCTAAGTCTTTTGGCTATCTTGTCTCAGTTTCTCGATCATCCAAGCACTGTGAGGAGTAATGGTTTCCATCTTGTAGATGGCCTTAACTCAAACCAGATCTTGGTTAGTTACTGTCACAGGCTTTGGACCACCATTGTACTAGCATGTCTGGCAGGCAAGGCACTGCTGTCGATAAAAGAGTTATGAACTGGTGGTTACTTATGTTTCTCCTTTGGTAGCATGCAGAGTACCTTCCTAGACCAAACATGCAAGCACTAGGGTAAAGTTTCTGCATAAAGTTTCTGCATAGGGTAACTTGACTTCTTCATGTTAAATGAGCTGTGTATAGTTGTGTATGTCTCAGCAATGGAGTCTTGCCAACCATCAGCTTATGGAGAGTAACCTAGAATCTTGGCAATAATCTTGGGATATCTTTGGCTAACAACTCAATTGGATGTAACACAATGCTAGTACTGGATTCTTTTGTTTCTTGGCTGCTCAAACATGTTAACTCTCTAATAAAGTTTCATTTTACTTATTTTGTTTATAACTCCAGATTCTTTATGTGATTTTTTTCTTTTTTTATATCTTTGCATTGATATTTTCTTTTTGGCATTCATTGTTTTTCCAACTTTCTTTAATATATTCCATGGTTGGATTACTTGAGTTCTTGAAATACATTTATAAAAATTGATTGAAAGTCCTTAGTGAGCCCAGTGTCTGTGTTTCAAAAGGCCACTTTCCTTTTGATTCTCATTCACGATGCATTGTCACTTCTTTGAACGTTTCATAATCTCCTGTGGAAAACTAGGTAGTTGGGAATGAAGCTATGGTAATACTTAAAATTAGATTTATTATCCTTAAAATTTGTTTTCGTTGCTTGAGGTAGGAAGTTTTTTACTTGTTTAATGATTTTTCTAAATAGTTTTTGTAGATATTATAAGCTTTGTATGACTCAAAGTCACAATTATATTAGCTTGTGGAAACTAGTATTTCTACAGAAATATCTTGGATTGGTCTCTGACCTTCCTCAAAAAGGGAAGGAAGGAAAACTTCAGCCGATATTTGCAAAATAGCTTTGTGTAATACTCCACTTCAGAACTTCAAAAAACTGGCTGACCCAGGAAGCAAAATTGTCAGCCACAGGTCGAGCCTTTGAGTTTTGTTAGCTCTTTTACTTAGCATATGTCCTGCTCTGGAACACAGCTATAGCTTGGTAAATTCTCTTCTGTAAGCAAAACATTCCAATACCCTAATTAATCAATGTACCCTTGTGGCTTTGATATATCCTGTTTGTCTAAATTGGTGTTGGTTTTGTTATCTTAGGTATCAGTCAATGGCTTTTGCTTTCTGTGATTTTATGAAATAACCTCTGTGTGATCACTCTTTTGCTCTGAAAAAAAAAAGTTTCCAAGTGCATCACAATAACATCAAGTAGACTGCTTACACTAGTTTCTTAGAGAGCCTCTAAGCAAGCTAAAGCTGACAGAATCTGTAAAGACAGAGTCTGCCCTACTGACTGCATAGACAGGGGGAAACTCCCAAACTGAGAGGCAGGTGCTGTCTTTGAGACCACAAGGAGTTAGAGAGAAGACTGAAGGAGCTTGCTGGCCCCAGGGGGAAAACAACAATACCAACCAACCAGAGCTCACAGGGTCTAAACCACCAGCCTGGAAACACATAAGGAGGAACCCATGGCTCCAGCTGTATATGTAGGGGGAGGATGGCCTTGTTGGGCATAGGTGGGAGAGGAGGTCCTTTGTCCCATGAAGACTGGATGCCCCAGTGTGGGGGAACTCAAGGGCGGGGAGGTGGGAGTGGGTGGGTGGGGGCCCATCCTCATAGAAGAAGGTGGAGGAGAGATGGGATAGGGAGTTTCTGGGTGGGGCGGATGGGGAAAGAGAATAACATCTGAAATGTAAATAAAATAGCCAATAGAAAATTAATTTCAAAAAGAAAAGGAAAAAAGACCACCATTGAGCCAGAGTGAGCAGGAGAAATTGTTACAATGAAACAAAGCTTTCTTGAGAAGTTTCATTTTTTGCTTCTGAATTAGAATTTGCTTGGTTGCTATATAACCAATTTTTTAAAGACAAAATAAATTTTTAAAAGTTTCACCGTTCTTTCTTCAGACTTATCTACTTGATTTTCATTGACTTCCCACCTGAAGCAAATGTGCTCTGAGGATCAAAACTAGATGTTGAGAAGAATCACTAAATATTTCTCTGATTTCTTATCAGTGTTAGATCATCAGTGGCACTGTTGCAGATTCTGAAGAAAATAATGACTGTTCACACTTCTAACTGTGTGTTTTCCCTTTCAAGTTAAACTTAGTTTTAATGATGAATGTTGCTAGAGTATTGTCCCTTAATTTTGAGCAATGTGTTTTACTTAAAGGTATTGGCTTGGATTTTTAAACAAATCTTCTAAATTAAGGGTTAGTAAAATTTCTTTCATATCAGAATTGCCTCCTATAATCTGCTAAAAAATTTTTTTAAATCAAGACAAAAGTAGTTTTCACACGTTTTTAAAAACAGTATTCTTGTTTTGTTGTTTTCAATACAAAGACGTTTATCATTTATAGAGAGTAGTTCTAAAAATAGTAAGTCAGAATCCACTATTATGAAAATTGAGACTAGGTTCTTTATAGAAAACTTACTTGTCCAGAATTAATTTACAAAAAAGTTTACATGCTTCACAATTTAAAAATAGATTGTGAATGTATCACAGTGTTGGAGTACATGACTGGTCTGTATCTAACTGTAGCTAAACCCTAGGGTTGAAAAGTAAAATAAAATGAAAGCTTAACCTTTATCTATATCAAAGCATTTCAGAATCATAATTATAACTTCCACTATTTGCACCTTTCTTTTCAGGCTTAAATTCGAAGGCTGAGGTCTATACAAACACTGTTAGGCATATTTGACTTATACTGTGTTACTAAGAGTAAAATAGAAAAATACAACGTATATTCATATATTACTGTATAAGATTCATTCTAGAGCCTTGCATTGCTACACAAACACTGAGCCATTCCAATCCCTGAGGCACGCATTCCTTTAAGAAAAAAATATTTTCTAAGAATATATTAATTTAAATTAATTCCAATTAATGACATATGGATATTTTTTATCAAATGCACCACAGACTACAAGAATTAAATTTAGTGTAGATGTACAAGATGTGTTTCATATACATTCATACCAATAACTGCTATTCCGCTTCCAAAATCAAATCTTTTAGGAGGGCAAACTAAATAGATTTATATTTCAATTTTCTATAGATGATTATTTCAAGGCTGATTTTGGTTTTGCTGTTTCATTTCTCTAAAGATGCCTCAGAAAACCACCCAAGATATTCTCATTTCCTTATCTGAAGTATGTACAAGGCATCGGGAGATGCACAATGAAACAAGTTTAATTCTTCTACACGATCTCTCACTTCAGTACAAAGAGCATCATCGTATGGAATGAGATTATGTATGTAGTTTGCTACAAAGCGTTTCAACTTGTGCATGGTGGGAAATTTTGAGAATGAACCACAAATCCTTACTCTGTTTCCCTAAAACAACTCAGCCAGGTATCTAGGGACCACTATATTCACCCAACTCTCTTGTTCTTTAATTCCTACTGTAAAGAATGGATGTGAAAGGAAAGTGACACTTTGCACAGGCTTTGATTAGAGAATCACTAGATTTCTTCAAAAGAAATGAAGGAGGTTTTCAGCTGAAACTACATCTTGTTGTTAATTGGGTTGGTTTCAAGATAACCGTTTCTACAAGCTCCACTCCCCAAAAAAGCCAGCTCTGGCAACTTGAAATTCTCCACACTCTGTTGTCGCAAACACTGTAGCACTTTTCTGTTCATATCAACAAGGTCCACTGTACTTGCAAACTGCTCATTAAAGAATGCTTAATATATATTTTGTGATTATTAAAAACAACCACTAATATTCCTCAGAACTCCAAAACTCCTTGTGGTGGTTTGAGTGAGAATAGTCCTGTAGGCTCATATATTACAATGCTGGGTCTCCATTTGATGGAACACTCTCAGAAGGATTAGGAGGTGTGGTCTTGGTGGGGAAGGTGTGTCATCAGGAGCAGGCTTTGAAATTTCAAAAAGTCCACACCACTCCTGGTTAGCTCTTTTTGCCTTTTGCATCTGGGTCTGATGAAAACTTTCATCTCCTGCTACAAAAACCATGCCTACCTGTCTGCTGCCATGTTTCCTTCCCACCATGAGAGTCATCGACTCACCCTATGAAAACTGCAAGCTCCTTTAAATGATTTTCTCTCCAAGTTTCTTTGGGCATGATGTTTTGTCATGGCAATAGAAAAGTAACTAAGACTTAACTTCTTACTTATTCTTCCTCATATACTCCCAGGATTCCTTATCATCTATAGTCCCCTTTTATAACTTTCTCTAGATAAGTTTTCATGAGGGAATATTGTCAAATGTTTTGTATTGTTGTAGCTCTTGTCCTCATAATGCCAGATGCTGACTCATTGCTAAGTGGTAGCTAATTAGTTTGGTAGAAATAGTTGGTACTCATGGTGATAGTAGCAGGGCTCTCAGTAAGACTTTCTACAACACAAAATAGACTATCAATGAAAAGGTTAGACACAGTTGGATGGTCATACTGTTTTAGGGGAACTCAGAAGTGCTTCAACAAATGAGAACTTGTTTTCCTTAAATCCCACTGAAACTCACCTAGATGGTTAACTCAGCCATTTTACTATAGTAGTTATATACTATATGATATACTTTTATGACTAAAAGTTATTTTTTCTCTTACAGGAATTCTCTCAAGAACATATGTTTAATTTGGTGTTACAAATAGCTGCAAAAATGAGCTTACCAAAGAGTGAATATTTATTTGCTTTAATATGTGTTTGATACGAAGCAAAGGTACTTTAAGATAACATACAGCCTGGCAAAGAAGTAAACTAGAACGTCTTACATATTGAGACAGTACCTATAATTATTGCTAGACTTTGTGTAAAAGCAGTTGCTGTCCTTCAGAATAATCTACTTGACTGAAATTAGTTGTTTCTCAACTGGACAATAATCTACAGGTTATCATACAAGTGCATCTAGTCTGAGACCTTTAATAAAAACTCAACATTGTTTCTTCCTTATAACCACAAATGACTTGCTACAATTTCTTCATAGTCAGCATAAAGAGACGAGCCTCTCTCCATTTGGCCTCATTGTTCGCTCAGGTGCAGCAAGAGTGCTGTCTGGAGTTCTTCTCAGAATCTTAATGCCTTTCCAGCATCCTCAATCATTCCTTCATCTTCCTTAAGGTCACAAAGTCAGCACCTCTCATTTGTCTTCACCTACAGTAGCTGAAAATTTTTATGAATTTCTTTTTTTTTAAGGTTCACAATTCCCTGCTTTTCTTGGATACCTAAAAAACATCTCTCATTGCCATTTATGAGACAGAATCTCATAAACAAGATACAAAATATCTTTTCTTGAAAGAGATTTTATGATTAGTTTCACTTATGAAACCAATCCCTTTTTTTAAACCAGTGTGTTTGCTGTGAGTTATTGAATGAGAATCATTTTTAAATGTGTCATGCCAGGTACGACCTTGCCTATACAATTAATTTGTCCAGTTATATCCTGTTTAAAAAAGAGAACACGTTCTTACACTAGCTATTCAAATCATCCATGAAGATTAAGATTACTATATGAAAGTATTTCTTCTTAAAAGGGACTTAATGAGAGTCAATGAAATCTAGGTACTGTTAAATTCATTGATTTTAATTTCATGAAGTCCCAAATGTAATAGTGGAAAATTTAGAGATACCTTGGAATGCAATTAATAGTGAACCATTGCCAGGTATGGGTTCTAGGATCCGCAAAGGATTTTTATCATTAGTTCATTTGGTGCTAGGATGAGAGTGGTTAAAGCATATCGACCTGCAATGGCATCCAAGAAGCATCTTAAGGGAAGGAACTGTTTAGATTACCTGGTACAATCCTTTCCAGTTAGTCTGCGGCATACTTTTACTGAGACCAAGAAACTCAGCCTGTGGTAATACCAGAGCAAAGGAGAAAGCTGTTTGGGCATGGCAATGAATGCCCTCCTTTTACTCACTCACCAGTAAAACCAGAATGAGGTCACTAAATTTCCCTTTGGGACAAAGGATGTTTCTTTTGGTCAGCAGTTGTCCTTAAACTAAAGCCAGGGAATTGAAGACACAAATGTTTACATTAATACTATTTTATGGGGAGCTAGGTTTAAACAACTGCTGGGTTGACCTATCTCTGGAGATGTATGCATGTGTGCGCGTGTGTGCATGCATGCATGAGTGTCTGTGTGTGTGTTTGTGTGTGTATGTGTGTGTGTGTGTGTGGTGTCTGTGTGTGTATGTGTGTGTCTGTGTGACTGTATTTGGATGTGTGCATGTTTGTGAGTATATGTACAAGTTTGAGGGTATATGTGTATCCATAGCTAAACCACCTAAGCTTGAGAAGCTGACACCCATGTGTTGGGGGATGTAATATTTTAATATCTCTCTCTCTCTCTCTCTCTCTCTCTGCTCTCTGTCAACATTTTTGCCTAAATCTGAAGTATATACTATTCTTATTGTTACTTAATAAACTCACTAGCGCTCCCTTTTCTGGCTTATCTTGCAATTATCTTTCCATCAGAAGACTCAGTATCTGTCTTATTTAAGTAAAGGCTTCTATGCTGGGGGGAAATAACTACAAAAACCAATTGTATTGATTATATAAAGGACTTCTCTCATTATTCCCTGAAGAACACAGCCTAACAAATGCTGGTGTAGCTCTTACATCTGCAAAATTCTCAAATAATACAAACCCAGTAAGATACTATTTTTAAGTGTAAAAGACATACTGGATAAATTTAGTGTATTTTTATTTTCTTAGACTAATCTTGGGAACGCCAAAGAATTTTCAAATGAAATCTGATTAAAATTGGATCCATACCATTGACTTTATAGCCTTTAATCAAATGTTATAAAATTCCTAAAAATAAAACGGAAATGTTCCAGTGTAAAGCATTATGTCTATTTTACACTTCAAAACTTTGGAAAGCAACTGAAACATAAACCAGTGGAGAGCAAGGAGGGGTATTCTAGTGACACCACTTTGTTATCCTGTTGACACTGTCTTTTTTAAATCTGTGTTAACAGTTTTATCTGTGCTAACAGTAAAAGGATAAAGAAGAATAATGTGGTCTCTCCCAAGATCTTAAAGCTATTTCATCATTCTAATACATCTTTGCATTTGGATGTACTACTTTAAGGAGATAAAGTTGATTTCTGTATACATATTTAGCAGTAACATTTACAGGAGGTCTTTCTCCCAGTTTTTAAGAATATATCCCTTAAAACTGAGCTCAACAAACTGAATAAATTTCAAAAGTTTTACATTTTTCATAGTTTCTCTTTTGATTTAGTTATAAACTAAATTTTCTTCCTTTGTATCCTTTTAAATTTTAATAATATCCAAGCTTCATCCTTCACTGTGATCTTTTATGTTCTAGAACAAACCGATACTGTAAGGCAAACCTATTCTCTGATTCCTTGAAAAAAAAGAAACTCATCTGAAAACCTGAGAACATCTTCTCAGGTTAGAATGTTCTGCCAGTCTTATACTAGCTCTCAAATACCTACTTTAATCAGTGTTTTTAAAACTAAGCAAGTAATCTTTCACAGGGGGAAAAAAGACATTTAAAAGAGAAGGCAAAAACTTTGTAGATGAGCATTTCAGTAGCCCAGGAATATAATTTTATAGAAGAAAATGTAAAATGTTCTAGTATATATTATCGAAGTAGTAAGAAACATGAGTTTGTTTCTTATTGTGTTCCAAAGGTCTACCTATGTGCAATGAAAGACAATAGCAAATATAAGTTTATTATCCACGGTAGTGTGTCTTTCTCAGGACAGTGTTTGGGAATGACTTGTGTAGCTAATGACTCACAATCCAGTTGGTATTGTAATATTTTAAGACACCTTAAAGGTAAGGGGATGTGAAAAATCTTTATAATCAAACTTGCAAAATAAATGTATTATACCTCAGTCTTCATGATTCATCTGGTTCCCTCGAGATCTTATGGTGAGACTCATTTAAGTCTTGGAATTTACTAAAGGAGGGTTGATTATGACACAGGTTTTTCTGAGACTTACAAATCTCATTTCAATGAAAACAGAAAGTAAGATCTCTGGGGTGTGCTGGCCATCCAGTCTAGCCTTGTGTACCAGTCTCAGTCCATATCAAGAAACTGCCTCAAATATCAAAGAGGGTGGTCACTAAAGGATGACACCTGAGGTTGACTTCTATCCTGGACACCTGAGCCTACACACACACATGCGAGGCTGTATATATGTATGCACACTCATGAACACGCTTCCACTCCCACTCACATATGCACCATAAAACACAAAAATTCTCTTTGACCCATTGTTGTAAAATGTGAGGCAGAAAATGTCAGGTTGTAACTAGAGCTTAAGTGTATATTTGATAAGGATCTTTTAAGAGCAAATAAAAAACACTTTGATTAAAATGTGGATGCTTGCATTTACAGAGGTTTGTGTCATACTTAATCCAAACTGAGGACCAATGCTTTTAAATATATGTTTGTCAAGAGCAAGATTTCCTTAGTAGAATATTTATATTGAAAGGAGTTACATTTAAAAGTTACCCTGAAAAAAAGGTTAAACTTTGTCAAACTAAAAATATTTAAAATTTATACACATTACCATCAATCATACTTAGCCTGAAATGGATTTTAGATGTAAAGAATTAAGGGAGAAAAATATATAGAAGCTTTTATGTTAACTCTAATCTAACTTATGCTTAGGATGCTATGTAATACTAGAAATGGATATAGGCTCATTACAGTGCAAGGATTACTTAGACAAACACTTAATAAGCCACTCTCTGTGACTATAAACACAGATACTTTATTTCTCTGCCCATTTTTTCTACAAAGGCCTAACATTAACAGGATGTGACTAAATAAATTACTGTAATAGCCTTTTATGTGGTCCATATCCGTGACAGTGAAGAGCTGTCTCTGAGTTTTCCATTGCTCACTGTTGTACTAATTTCTGCTTAAGTTTTCAGAATTTCTCGCTCTATTATTTCTACTGACAGGATGCAGCTGAGTCCAAAACATTGTAGTTTGTGGAGGAGAGAAGTTTTATTTGTTAATTATTCTTAAAGCACATAAGAACTCACGGCGACTGAGGCACCATCCACAGGAACTGCAAGGGTATGCATGAGTCCTCGATATTTACAGTATGGCTTCCAATTTAGTGTTTTTCTGGAATTCCTGGGTATGTCAATGAGTTGGTCTCTATTTTTTTTTGTGCCTTCTCCTGGGCTCTTTTCTTTTGTGTATTTGTTTCACCCAATTCCAATGTGTTCATTTTGTTTTATCATTTTATTTTATTTTATTTCATTCTATTTTATTTTACTTGTATCCCTTAGAAACTCATTTATTTTCTATCAGAGACAGAAAAGGAGTGGATCCAGATGAATAAAAAGCAAGATGCAGAGGAACTGGGAGGAGTAGGAGGAAGGGAAACCATAACCAGGATATATTATTTGAAGAAAAAAAGTCCATTTTTTTGTTTTGTTTTGATTTGCTTTTCCATTTTCTTAAAGTGTTTTCTCACACCATATATACTGATTACAGTTTCTCCCCCTTTTATTCCTCCTAGTTCTTCATCATCTTCCCTCACATCTGGATACACTTTCTTTCAGTCTTTCAATAGAAAAAAAATCAGGCTTCTAAGAGATAACAACAAAACACAATGAAATAAAATATAAGATAAAACAAAACCTAGCACATTGAAGTTGACAAAGCAAACCAACAGAAGGAACAGAATCCCAAGAGACGGCACAAAAACCAGAGACCCACTAGTTCACACCCTCATAAGACCCATAAAAAGACTAAACTGAAATCTATAATTTATAGGCAGATAACCTGGTATACACCCACGTAGGCCCTGAGCTTGCTGCTTTAGTCTCTGTGAATCCATACGAGTTTTGACCGGTTTGTTTAGAGAGCCTTGTTCTAGTTCCCAGCATCTCCTTGGGCTCTTATACTCTTTGTACCTCCTCTTCCAGGGGGGTCCCTGGAGGGCGACGGTGGCACAAAGCTGGTGGGAATAACCAAACAATGTCTGGTTTGACTTAAGGGCTACTCCACAAAACGGAACCCATAACTGACACTGCTTGAGTGACTAAGAACCAGAGACTAGACAGCCTAGAGATCTAGGATACATTATAAAAATACTGATAAAATGATTACTAGTGGTATTCTTCAGATCAGTGCCTTAACTAGCCATAATCTAAAAGAACAAGTACAGATGCCCACAGCCAGACATTACACAAAGGAAAGGGAGAACCCTTGAAGCAAACAGCTCTTAATTGAAGAAAAACATCTATTTTTATGAAAAGGAAAACAAATAGATGCTAAAATAATCACAAAACTAAAAAACATCTTTCTGATTCTTGCTAGGATATACATTTTAAATACTGTACTTTTAACACACTTGTTTTTCTCTTTTAAGATATATTCACTGATTTTCTCTAAGGATATGGTATCTGCCATTACTTTGTATGTCTCTCTTTCCTCTACTCTTTGACCTTTTTCAAGAGCTATTTTATTATAAATTGACTTTGTTGGCTTTGTTTGAGTATTTCTTTTCCTCTGTCCACTTTTACATAGTGATAGCTCCATAGGAAACACAATCCTAAGGGTTTTAAAGCAACTTGGAAAATAAAATGCAAAAGCAAACATCTGAATATGACAGGTCTAATCCTGGAGGACACAATTAAACATGAAAACTAAAGATCAATCCAAAATACCAGTAGGCAGAACCAGAAAAAAATCCAAGGGGATCAGGAACAGCCGAAGAGGTGGGAGGAACTACTTGCGTACAGAGGGCCAGAGGTTCACAGTCAGATCAGAAACTCACAGACCATGGACATGCTCAGAGTGGGTGGTCTTAACATTCCTTTTTTATTTATTTACTTATTTATTTATTTGAGATTCTTCATGACATGAATACCTAGATCATCACCATAAATATCAATTTAACCTTACATTAATATTTTTACTAATGAACACAGAGATCAGATTTTCTGGAAGGAAAGTATATGCAGAGTTCCTGGTTTCTATGATTATTCTATAAAAAGAAGGCCTTAGGTTTTTCAACAGAATCACAAGGCAGATCATTAAACAATAACACAGAACATACTATCTACCCTGTTCTAGACACTTAAAGCAGTGAATGGTGAGGGGTACACAAGTATCTACCTGAACAACTTCGGACTTGATGTAGAAATGTTTAAAGAACCCAGTGTGAACATGCAACCACCACTATGACTAGCACCAAGAATCACCAATAAGTTCAAGCTCAGGAAGTATTTCTAAGTGGTAGTATATAGATCTATTCTTTGAAAATGATGAAATTTTAATTTTATGTAATTGTTTTCTGATAAGATGTTACGTTGATCACACGCAGGTAAAGCTCTGTTTTGTGTTGGCCAACTGCTACTGTGCATGGGGTTGCCCTTACTGTGGTTGACATACCCAGTTACACTCTACTAAACTACTTTGTTTGTTCCTTTAGAAGATATCAATTGCAAATAATTTCTTTGTAAGTGGTGGGACTTTGTGTCCACTTCTTCTCAGTGCTGGAATTTTGTCTGGTGTGAATCTCTGTATGTCTTGTGAATGCTGTAATAATCTCTTTGAGTTCATATGTGTATCAGCCTGGTGAGCATATTTCTTTCAAATCATCTATCATGTCTGGATCTTAAAATCATCTGCCTCCTCTCTTGCATAGATTCCTGAGGGGAGTGGTTTAATACAGACATATCGTTTATGGTTAAGTTCTCTAAAGTTTCTCACTCTCTGCATGTTATCAGTTGTGGGTCCCTGTGTTAACTACCATCTACTAGAAGAAGAAGCTTCTCTGATGAGACCTGAGTTTTGCACTGACCTATAGATAGAGGTTAAATTTTCAATACATCATTGAAAATGTGATGCTTCTCTTGAAAGAAAGATAATTGGACTTCTTCAAAATCAATAACTTGTCTTCAAAACCATGAAAAGTAGATATGTAAATAGATGTATACCTATTTATTAACTATTCAGTAATTTTTTTAAGTTGCTCAAGATTTAAATAGAACTA
Organism: Grammomys surdaster; assembly: GCF_004785775.1. Classification (NCBI taxonomy): domain Eukaryota; kingdom Metazoa; phylum Chordata; class Mammalia; order Rodentia; family Muridae; genus Grammomys; species Grammomys surdaster. Next base: position 897,606 of record NW_021604590.1, on the reverse strand, counting down.
TTGAATGTGGTATATACATACAATATATATAGTGAGTCATGAGAAGAGAAAAATTACAAATGGGCAACAATAAACTTGTAAGGGGATGGATAAAATAATTATCTTGATCTTGCTGATGGATTTCAAGGTACATTTATATGTCCTAATTGTCATGTTGTGAATTCATTTACATAAATCTTGGTAAATTATCTCAGTAGAGCAGAGGAGAATGATGTAGCCAAGACTGTCCCCATGACATTGCCATTCAGATCAATGATTATCTGTAGAAAAAACACTTTGAAGTATCTCTATTTCTTTTCAAGGTTTGTTGCCATTCCCTTGCTTTTCAATTTTGTTTAAGTACAGAAAACAAAATTTACCATCTTTACCACTTTAAGTATTAACCATTTACCCACTGATATAGCATCAAATGCATGTCCAATATTGTTAAACTATCAGCCTTGTCATCTTTTTAACCAGCATCCGTCCCTGTAACCAGCATTCAACCCTGTAATCAGCATCCATCTTTGTAACCAGCATCCATCTCTGTAACCAGCATCCATCCCTGTGTCCAGCATCCATTCCTGTAACCAACCCCCATATCTGTAACCAGCATCCATCT
>NW_021604590.1:866910-896995 GCF_004785775.1 Grammomys surdaster | reverse complement strand
CATCCATCCCTGTAACCAGCATCTGTCCCTGTAATCAGCATCCATCCCTGTAGCCAGCATCCATCTCTGTAACTAGCATCCATCTCTGTAACCAACATCTGTCCCTGTAAATAGCATCTATTTCTGTAATCAGCAACCATCCCTGTAACCAGCATCCATCCCTATAATCAGCATCTGTCCCTGTAATCAGCATCAATCCCTGTAGCCAGCACCCATCTCTGTAACCAATATCCATCTCTGTAGCTAGCATCCATCTCTGTAACCAGCATCTGTCCCTGTAACCAGCATCTGTCCCTGTAATCAGCATCCATCCCTGTAAACAGCATACATCTCTGTAACCAGTATCCGAATGTGTAATCAGTATCTAAGTCTGTAACCAGTATCCATTTTTGCAACTCTCTTTTCTTATAAAATGGAAATTCTGGTTTTATTAGACAACAACTATTTTCTGTGACCTTTGAGCCTTACCATTGTCTACTCCCTCATAAACCCCCAGCAGTTCATGGCCAGTTGCATTAAATGGCACCTAATTAAAATGATGTGAGTGGTTGTACATTCTGTCTGTACCTAAAATGTATTCAGAAAACCTTAGAGAACAATATTTCTCTGTTTTCTCTAAAGAAAGTGTTTGTACCCTTTGTCCATAAAAGGCATATGAGAAAGACAAGCAGTATATCTGAGGGCAATTCTCCTGTGCACTAGATCATAAACATGAAAAATGACACGTAGTACTGACATCTTAAATTTTGAGCTACTAGGAGAAACTATAATTTACTGATTTTGTGAGTTACTGTAACATTTTGCCATTAGAATTTGTGACAAACGTTTTTAAAGTGAAATTTCTGACTCCGTCTAGAATTGTAAAAAACTATTTTCCATGATAGGATGGATATCCCAAAGACCATGTCATTACATTTTAGGAGAAGATTCATCATTTTTTATATGCTAAGCAATATCTACTAGGACATCATTGTACAGAGTTCAAAATTTCTCTTTGTCTATTCTGACCAGCATATACCAAATTTTAATGGAAAAAATAGATATTTATGAGAAGTATGACAAAAGCATACTATGTAAATAGAATTAAGGTAGAAAAATGTTTCATGCAAGAGATAAATTGAAGAGAGTAAAATGTAAAATAAATTTAATTCATTAGATAATTTTTTCCCAAGAAAATCGGCAGCATTACAAAAAGTAATGAAGAAGTATTTGGATATAATATTTGAGTTTAAAGATCACACACAAAACAATATTTATTTCATAAATGTGCATTTGACAAGAAAACAGTTTTCTTTTCTCCATCGATTTGAATATTCATTTCTACTACACTTTCGTTTCTCTGTTACCTATTAATAGAAATTGAGCGACCTATTTTTTTTACAGACAAAGGATATTTTATCACACCAAGAAAAGTAAAATAAAATGTTCTGCAGAGATCAAAAGAATACTTGTATTTCATTTTCTTCATCCTTAAGAGAGGGGTGTAAATTCAAAATTATGTTCAAATCTTCATAGTGCTACTTTTCCGACTTCTGTAGGCCAAGCAAATGATAAATATGGTGAACCATGACTTAGGATTTGTCTGTGAAGAGATGCTCACAGAAGTTGCAGAAGCAAGGTAGAAATTCTGAATTACAGAGAAGAAACGAGTTATTATGCCCTCAAGTCTTTGATTAGCCTCAGGATATATCTTTGTGTATGCCCCCTCTCAGAAAGGTCTTCCTTGTTATCATTTGAGTATTATTAAGAAATTCTTAATCCACTGCATGAGAACAAAAGCTTATTAAAAGTTACATCCAAAGCAAATGATGTTCTAAACGCCATCCTTTACTCATTCTCTATCTAGATGAAATATCAGGTCTATAGTATAGTACTCTTTAAAGAAAGTTCTTTTAATGATTTGGGATAAAGAATGATATTCATAAATCAAAAAGATGATAAGATAATGAAAGAAACAATTGTGAAATTAGAAGATCACATGAATAAAAGAAATACCAGTCACTTCTACAATAATGATTTTAAAGGTATAGTTAGGACATCTTCAATTTTAAGATCTCCATAACAAATCTTACCATTTCCTAACATTATTTCTATTGATAGATGAATTCTATCATGATTCCTGGAAGCAAAACATACATGCCCAAAACATAGTAGCAACCTAACAAGTGTTTTTACCTGAGAAATTCACTTGAATTTTGGGTCCATTAATTATATTTGCATAAGACTACTTGCATTTCATATAGAAAGTATAAAAACTGATATATGCCTATGTCTTTAAGTAAGTTTTTTTCCTTGTAGGTTATAGAGGGAAAGTACAATCTATGCACAATCACACATGTTTGCACACCCGGTACTCATGGTTGAGGCAGAAGAATCATCACGTCTAGACCAGCCTATACTATAAAGTGAGGCCTTTCCTCAGGAAAACAGAAAATAAAGAAAAACTATGTAACCAGAAATATAGCATAGGCTTTAAGGTCTTAACGAGGCTGTAACAACTCGTGCAGCTTTTCTTTGTTGAAATGTCTACCTGCCAGTTATAACCTTTACATCCCAGGCAATTGCCAACACACTGCAGATGTATTATCAATCTCCTTTAAAGTTTTTTACACTGCCGCCTTGTGGTCATTTGAAGGAAGTTCAAGTCTTTTAGGTGCTCACAGCCTTGGAAGCTTAAGTATCAGAAAGGAAGCTAACACGGGGCTCCTTTATCTTGAGGGAAAGCAAGCAGATGGAACACATATGGCAGTGTAGGGCACTTACATCATGATTTTCAGAAATGTGTACAACATTCTTACCTAATCCTTAGTTATAAAGAAGAAAATATAGATGTAGGCTAAGTGACTATATTGAAGATGCATTGTCGATCATAATATATTGCATATAATAAATCCTATCAGTAATACAGTTACTTTGACAATCCTTTTTTTGACCATGGTAACTTGCATTTTGTCTTAAATGCTATGGAAAGATTTTATTTCTTCAGCAAAGTGTAACTGCAGGTGGTTTATCACAGGAGAAGCAATGTTTATGGCTAGTGCTCTAAAGTATGAAAATTATGTGAAAATTTCTTGGGTTGCAACTTATTGGCAGAGTATTTGCTTAAATCTTTTTCAGTTCCCTGTACTACTGTCAAAATTTATTGATTGTACTTAGATGGTTTGACGTCTGGATGTTATATCCTGCTCTGTTTGTCTATTAATCAACAACATGTGGCAGTAGTTGAGGAATTGCTTTAGAAAAAAAATGGAAAAGAGAAAAGATGCTAGTTCTGTTATAAAGTTTCTGAAAACCATAAATTTGGTATCTCAACAAATATAAAATAATAAATTTGATAAAGGTCCTCACAAACTGACTATTAACAAATCAGTTGTTGTCTTACCTTTATTTTAAATGGAATAATACATGTTTTGTGGGTTTTTGTGTGATGGTTTTTTGTTAGTTTTGATTTTAATTATTTTTATTAGACAAAGAAACATGAATTTGGTTCACTAGGTTCTCAGGAATATCCTGAAGGAGTTTGAGGAAGGGAAAGAATATAATCAAAATATATTGAATGAAAAAATTTAAATAAAGGTATATACATAAAATATGGTCTCCATATTAATTTTTCTTCAGGTACTTTATAGTTTAGGTTTATATTTAATATTATAATCATACTATGATTTTTAATGTATAGTGTAATGCATGGTGAATCTATTTTTTATAAGGTATAATGAAAAATAAACCCAAATTACCCATTTTTGAAAGAGTCATAGTAAACATATTACCCTATTAAAGATGCAAACTTTAAAAGTGTTAAATTTTCTGGAAAGAAAAATGAATAAGAGGTGGTATGTATTTTCTTTACATTTTTGATTGGTATGAGTTACCAGAAGCTTGTCTTTAATTTGCAGAAAGTAGCTTTCTATAATACAAAAAAATGTACAAAACATGTATTTTCTAATAAAGACAATTATGACAGGTCTATTGTAGTACCCACCACATAGATGGTCAACAAATATTTAACAAGATATTATAATTAGTTCAAACACAAGTTACTGTCATTCAGCAAGTAAAATAGTCATTGCTAAATGAACTCATGAAGCACAATTCCAAATCAGTAAAGGATTTATCAATCCATGCAGCTAAGCAGAATACAACTCAGAAATATATGAACTTGCATGTGTACCAGAGTAATCACTCTACATGGTAAGGAAATTGATATACAGGGAGGTAAACTAGCAATATAAAAAAAGTGAAGAAATGCATTCTCTTTCTTTGCTATTTCTATTTCTATTCTATTTCTTTGCTATTCTTTCTCTGTATTTACTAGGGATTTTAAAAGGGTTTTTTTGGAAAAAATGAGGGAGAAGAGAAAAATTTGTAAAAAAAACTGATTGAAATTTCTTAAAATTTAACATGGGTTCACTTAAAATTCAATGGATTCTGAATTCTAAAATAGTCCCCTTTTTAAAAACATTACTTGAAAAATTTTAAGTATAAATGTTTTTTCTTGTTCATCTATATCTTCTTTTGAAAGAATATTTAAATTTCAGATAACCAAGGGAGGATACATTTTTGTTACAAAAACACATACCTTTTATATCATCTTGTCCAAAAATATAAGACAAACTGGAAATGGTATCTTGAAGCTCCCTGTTTTTCGAACATAGTTTTTAAAAGACCAGTGTCACTCAGTCAAACGATCTGATCATAAATGAGTGTTCACGATGGGGAAAAGACAGCAAACATGGAGACAGATGAGGATAAGGTCTAGAGATGTCAGTGGAACTTTCACTACAGCTGAAAAATTTCAAGTATCTGTCTGTGCACCACTTGATGGATGTTACTAATCCCTGGTTGGGTCAATAAAAATTGTTTTGTAGTCACATGTGGCTCCCATTCCTACAATTAGACTCTTGACCTGATGTGCTACAAATCTTATCTGAGTTGAACTCTCCTAATTCTTCTATGTCCTATCATATATTGTACAAGATGCCCCTGGAGGACAGATTCCAAGAAGCACCATATACAGCATTTACAGAGCACCTGCTGTTGGGCAGAGGGGAGCAGGTAGAGAAATTTACCTTGTAGAAGGCATTCTTTGTAGTAACCGTACAAATTAGCTGGGTGGTAGAAAGTAGGTATTTGGAGTTATCCTTTATGAATATAAAATTTATAAATTACTTTATGTATATGTAGTATACAACAAGTTAAATTGTTACATGACTATGTATATGGCTCCTTTTAGTGACCTAAGAAGAAATAGAATTTAACAGGAGGTGGCACAAGAGAACAGACATAAAAAAAAAAAACACAAGGGAAAAAGATGTGCAAGTCTTTGAATTGGTGAGAAGGTTTTCTGCAGAGCAAGACACATCCACAGTGACGTGGAGAAAAGATTCACACTTTATTCATTTAAGAATTATTTTATTGAATGTCCCTATATTATAGTGAAGGGTCTATGGGTGTATTCTAAATCTAGATCTTAGTATGAATACACAATGAATAAATGTACAGAAATTCAAAATAAAAGTGTCTATTTGTGCAAGGAAGGCATTTTTGAGATTCCTTGGGGGTGCAGGATGGTGCATGACCAAAGAGCCAACATTATACTATGAACAGACAAAATATAAAAACCAGAAAGCACAGTTTTACAATCGTAGAAATACTATCAAAACAAACATTAACTGCGAGTTAACATTTCTGTCAATGCCTGGACAACAGAAGGCACTAATCTTGTGAAAACCCTGGGGAAGTACAAGTCAGTGAGTTCCTGACATCCATACCAAAGCACATATATGACGTGAGACAGAATTCGAGAGACAGGGTCTCGAAAATACTGAGCCTTCTAGACTGCATTGGGATTTCTTTGCAAGTGAAATAGAAACCCTTGGGCATTTTGAAGAAGGAAGGTAAAATGAACCAAGAAGTCTCCCTCTTATATTATCTGATGTTATATTATGTGGCAAAGGTGAATGAATTTTGCAGCTATCAAGATCTTCATTAATTTAGTGTTGCTCAAAGGGTTTTTCTATTGACTACACCTCACTAATCAGAAGAAACCTTCAAAGAGTGTTGTTTGCAAGTTAGAAATGGAGCAAGTAACAGGGTTGCTTCCCTGTTCTGTTGGGCAAGGAAACTGTGATACAGCTATATACTAAAGAGGAATGGGCAGGTCTTAAGGGTGAAAGCTTCCAGCATGTTCCTGCAAAGAAGAGAATTGTATTAGCAACCAACACCAGTTGAAGGACTCAAGGTTTGGATGACATATGCAAGCCTAGTCTATGTGTAGATCATAGTCTTATGAATACCCGAGTTTATGATCCAGAAGCTATGCCTAGACTTCATGGAAAGGCAGGTTGTGCTAAATATATGCTTTGTTATTCATCCGTGGAAAGTGATGTAAGTATGGTTTGGAGTAATGTATATTTATGACTGAATTGAAATATAATGTTATTAAACTCTGAAAAAATTGTTCGGTCAATAACACCAATTTGTTTTCTATTCAGGCTTTTAAGGAATCATGAGCCTTAAGAGTCTTTTATTTTCAAGTTGCTCATGTTATAATTGCTGTAAATGAACGTGGATATTGTTAACCAGCTGGCTTTCAAGTTGAATAACTATTACCAGTTTTATTGGCAGCTGAAATCATGGCTGTGGAAGGGTAGACAGTAAAAGAACCAAATGGAAAGTCATTTGTTGTCATAGAAAAAGCAACAAAAACTGTTGAAACTGTGTGAATTCTCCAAGAACTGAATGCCTGGGCCCATTTTTAACATAGCAAAAATACATTAAAAAAATAGATTGTTGTGTAACACATTGACTACTGGGACACTGATCTTTAACCAGACCTTAGAAGCAGTTGTGAGTCTCTTATGGGAGGGCAATATTTTGATTGTTTTGTCCAGGTCAGATCAATAAAAGATAGTCATTAAATAAGACAAAAGGCTTTGGGTTGGGACTCTGGTTCCTCCACTCTGAGGGCACTTGAACCTACAGAGTGAAATAATAGAAAATATATCAGATAGGAGTTCTACTGACAAGATTAAAAAGCTCTCTGACCAGAGGGATCCATTTCTTCTTCAAGGTCTCTTTGGCAAAGGACAAAATGACCTGTGGAAAAATAACAGCTCTTGTACATTAATGAATGTGTATTTTGTCCTATCCAAGTCTGGAATTTTATGTTGTCTTTTATTAAAAAGTTAGAAGAGATCATTTCAGTGTTGAGGGCTCATTTACCTAAGACTAATTAGAACACAACCATCTTTGTACAGTGTGGATGTTCTTTGCCCAAGAATATTGGCTGTTTATGACTTAATTCTCTGGAAATCTCTCTTTCATCTCACTGGGCAAAAGATTAAGGAAGTTTCCAATTTGCTTTTATCTCTACTTTAGAGAATATTTAAGTAGGTAGTGAGATTTTTTTTTCCTGCTGTTTTAAAATCAGTTTTGTAAATCACCTTCATATTGCCTATCATCCACAGAAAAATTTCTTCATTTTGACACAAACTGAAGTAACAGGTAGTAATTCCTTTCTATGACATCTAGGTATATCCTTAAGCACAATCTGTACTTGTTAAACTACATATCTTCGTGATTGTGGAGACTGCCTTGACACCAGCCCTCGGGAAAGAAAGCTTTTCATGTGTGTTATTCCGGGACTATTGGGGCATGCTTCAGTTTTCATCTTCCCTTCTGTTCTTTTTGCATTATTTTGTCCCGTTGGGGACTGAATAAATATTCAAAGTACAGTTGCTGTGTGATTAAACTAGTAAAGAAAGAACGATCTAAACACGGATATAATTTATCAGAACCACTGAACTCTTTGAGTGGAAATAGCTCTTCAAAGCAATGTCATGGCAGCTAACTTGATCTACTCTATCCATAACAGCTGCCTTGGACTAATGTTGTCCAAGACAATTGCTATACATATTTTATATTGTGTAAAATTGTACTTGTAATCTCTAGCAGAGAAAAGCATTCTTTAGAGACAGGACATTTTCTAATGGTAGAAAATGATAATGAAATTTAATCACCCTTTCCAGTTTTCTAAGTTGTATTTATGAGTGAATAGAAATTCTTCTAAGGAGCATTAGTCTCTGGTTCGCAGAGGAATGGGAGGTTTCCATAAGTTCCCAGTTTCTACTCAAGTTCACACAGGAATATCTGAGAACCTTTCATTGCAAGCTGAGAAATAGTTTCATTGAATGCTGGCCTTGTCAGGATGAGTTTAAAGTACTTCATAGATGCCTCATGCTCATACCCAGAATGGTACACTCATGATTAACAATCTCTTTTTTTCCATATGAAGTTAAGAATTGTTCAAGATCTGTGAAAAATTGTGTTGGAAATTTATAGGAATTTCATTGAATCTGTAGATTGCTTTCAGTAAGATAGCCATTATCATTATGTTAATCCTACCAATCCATGAGCAAGGGAGATTTTTTCATCTTTGAATATCTTAATTTCTTTCTTCAGAGACTTGAAGTTCTTGTCATACAGGTCTTTCACTTGCTTGATTAGAGTTATACGAAGTTATATTTATGTATCTTGTGGCTATCATGAACTGTATTGTTTCCCTAACATCTTTCTCAGCCTGCTTGTTGCTTGTGTAGAGGAGAGTTACTGATTTCTTTCAGTTAATTTTATATCCATCCATGATGAAGGTGTTCATCAGCTATAGGAGTTCTCTACTAGAGATTTGGGGTCACTTATATCTGTATATCACATCATTTGAAAATAGTGATACTTTGACTTCTTCCTTTATGATATGATTTATATCCCCTTGATCTCTTTAGTTGTCTTATTGCTCTTGTTAGAACTTCAAGTATTATATTGGAGAGATATGGGGAAAGTGGAGAGTCTTTTCTTGTCCCCAATTTTAGTGGAAATGATTAATGCTTCTCTCCATTTAATTTGATGTTGGCTATTGTCTTGCTGTATATTGCCTTTATTGGGTTTAGGTATGTCCCTTGTATCCCCTATTTCTTCAAGACTTTTATTATGAAGGAGTGTTGGAATTTGTCAAACATTGTTTCTGCATTTAGTGAGATGATCATGTGTTTGTCTTCTTTCAGTTTGTTTATATGCTGGATTATGCTGATGGATTTTCCTATATTGAACCACCCCTGCATCCTTGGGGTGAAGCCTACTTGATCATAGTGGATGATGTCTTTGATGTGTTCTTGGATTCAGTTTTCAAGTATTTTTGCATCAATGTTCATAAGAGAAATTGGTCTGAACTTCTTTTTCTTTGTTGAGTCTTTGTGTGGTTTAAGTATTACAGTGACTGTCACCTCATTGAATGAGTTCTGTTTCTATGTTGTGGAATAGTTTGAGGAATATTGGCATTGCATCTTCTTAGAATTCTGCACTAAAACCATCCAGCCCAGGGTTTTTTTTTTGTTTTTGTTTTTGTTTGTTTTGTTTTTTATTGAGAAACTTTTAAATGACTGATTCTATTTCCATAGTATTTCTAGGGACTATTCAGATAGTTTACTTGATTGGGTATGCTTTGATAATTGGGATCTGTCTAGAAAATCATGCATTTTATTTAGATTTTCAAATTTTGTTGAGTACATGTTTTTGAAGAAGTAAGATCTAATGATTCTTTGAATTTCTTAGGTGTCTTGTTATTTCCCTTTTCATTTCTGATTTTGTTGATTTGGATACTGTCTCTCTGCCCTTTGATTGATTTGGCTAAGAGTTTGTCTATCTTGTTGATTTTCTCAAATAATCAGCTCTAGGTTTTGTTTATTCTTTGTATTGTTCAGGGACAAAGATAGAGCAGAGACTGAGGAAGTGGCCAACCAATGATTGGCAAATTTGAAACCCATTCCAAGGGCAAGAACCAATCTGTGACACTATTAATGATACTTCCTTATGCTTGTAGGTTTTGTGGATGGGCCTGGTGCTGTTTGTATTTTGATGTTAATTCTGATCTCCTAGGAGGGGCTGTGGACCAGGAGTGAGTCACTCAGATAGTCAGGTACTTCTTGTAAACCATCCCTTAATGAATAAAGGAGTCAATCACTGGGCAAGTAGGAGGGACTTCTGGGTTGTATAGGGGATGAGAGGAAGCAGGATTTAGAGCCCTTTTGGATAAGGATAGCGAAAGGACAAGATGTAGCTACTAGTGTCTCCTGGTTTCAATGGCAGACCCATCAAGATTCAACAGCAGAAGATTTAGATTTAATATGGCTTACAAGATTGATTCTTGTTGTTGTGTCCAGACATTGAGTTACCATTGTTTCTGAACTAAGCTTGTGTTGTGTTTTCTTTCACGCAGTGGCTAGTTTGGGTTCCAGAGAGAAAGGTATGGTGGCAAAGCATGGATTTGCCAGACATGGAACACAAAAGGCCATGGGGGGTTTGAAGCGTGGGACTAGCATGATAGCCACCCATCAGTGGGAACTTAGGGACCTGGGTAGAGAGATTTTGAAGCTCAGAGTCAGAGAGTCTGCATGAAATAAAAACAGGCCAGCCCGCTGGGGCAGAGAGTAGCTGGGCATATCGTGGGAACTTGCCTTTTGACTTTAATATTTCCCACAACAGACAGGACCCTAGCATAACTGTATTCTGAGAGGCTCTACCTAGGAGCTAATGGAAAGAGATACAGAGACTCATACCCAAACGTTAAATGGATCTGGGAGAGTCTTACAGAAGGAGGGGCACAAAGAGGACAGGGATTCTACAGAAAAACCAACAGAGTTAACTAACCTGGGCCCTTGGGGCTCCCAGAGACTGAATCACCCACCGAAGAGTGAGCATGGACTGTACATAAGATGCTATGCATATGTAGCAAATGAGCCGGTTGGTCTTCATGCAGGTCCTCTAGTGACTAGAGCAGACGTTTTCTATGAACCTGTTGTCTGCCTTTCTGTGGCTCCTACCCCCTAAATGGACAGCCTTGTTTGGCCTCAGAGGAAGAGGATGCACCTCATCTTGAAGAGACTTGATGTGCAGAGGATGGGATAGTGAGGTGGAGGGGTAGAAGGGTGGAGAGGTGGAAGGGTGGAGTGGTTGAAGGGTCGAGGGGGAGGTGAGGGTGTTGGACACCCAGAAGAGGGCTTCCCTTTCTCAAAAGAGAAGGGAAGGGAGAAATCTGGGGAGGATTTATATGAGGGGCTAATGGGAGGGGAGGAAGGGCTGCTATTGGGTTGCAAACGGAATAGATAAATAAATTTAATTTAAAAATCCTTTTTTTTTTTTTTGCAATGGCTCATCCACAGGATACCCCAGTTCCCATGCCTGATTCCCTGCCTGCTCTCCAGGATGAACCCCAAATATGGCATCATAAGTGTTCCTATAGCAGTATATCAATTTTAAGAAAAGATCACAGTTGTATATTAAGAGGGATAGGTTAGGTAACATTGTAATATTCTAAGCAAATCCTTGTCTAAAACTACATGAGATTATTTTCTACTTCTAATAAAATCCAGTTGAGGTTATAAATACCCTCTTCTAGGAACTGAGCTACATAGGAGCACAGGAAGATTACAGTGGCACAGGATGTACGGATATTTTAGGGTAAATATAAGACATAAAAAATACAATATATTTCATATCACTTTTAGCCACAACCAACCATCAAAAATCCGGTTATATACTCCAAATAACTATAGGAAAGTCCTAGAAGTCTAGTCTTTTTGATAGTCCTGGGAATAATCAACAGCAAAATCTCTCATCCAGAAGAGAACCAACAGAAATGTAGGTTTTGAATATACGAACAAGATTTTCTTAGATTAACTTGTTAGGTTTAAGAGGTTAGGCTCCTAATAGCTGAGGACACAAAAAAGAAGGACACAACTGCTCAACTATCATTGCACTAAATAGTCACTAACTGTAGCAGTTGATGTGGAAGTTTTCAATTAAACTTATTTACAAATACAGATGTTAGAACAAAGGAGCTCTTTCTGCATTCATAGTGACAGGCTTTGATCGTTGACAAAGCTCTAAGACAGGAGCCAGGACTCATGAACATGCTGATGTAGGCCTGTTTAAATCCTTTTTGTGAGAGACATTTACATAGATGAATTGCAAAGTAAAAATCAAACAAACATTTGCAATATTTATGAAACTAAAGCAACAAGAATAAAAGTCTAAAGATGTTACACCCCTAGAGAAGCTTAGGGATAACAGTCCAGTCCTAAAACCTAATTGAGAAGTCTTCATGTACCAATAGCATTTCTTAAATAAAAGATCACAGTAATTATAATATACCAATAAAGCAACAGTTTGCAATTTGCAGTATTTAGGAATATACTAATAAATTCCTTATCAGTGGCATCAGCTATATTTTCTTCAGCTCGTGAAATACCCAGCTGCCAAAGTACTTATTTATGAAGGGACTTCATATCTACTATTCTGTTATTAAGTTTTCTCACTTTCATACCTTATAGTCCACATTTATGTTATCCTGTGTTGCATTTAAAATGATTTAATAACCTGCAAGATAGTAAATTCTCTCTACCAGTTACAATATAAAAGGACATCACATTTAGCCTTGACAGAAAAGGGATAGGGGGATGGGATATATTGCTACGAGATACCCATATTTCTTTCTGAGGAGCTGCTAAAGGAAGAAATTGTTCCAAAGCAATGTATTGGGCTCAAAAGAAAATTCTCCATAGCTGCATGAATATTAGCTTGTACTTTATGCTATTAGGTTAACACTATGTAATGTACTTATTTCCTGGGCCAAAGGCCATTCACAAACAAACAAAACAAAATGAAACACAACAAAACAAACAGACAAACAAGCCTCTGTCAGCTGCTGAATGATGTGAGATCACTCTGATTTTATTACAACAAGATGAAAGTGACTTCCAACCTCTTTAGCATCATCAAAGATGGAAATGTACCTGAGACAGAAGCTTACTGTACACTGCCTCTTTTCGCACCTATGATTATTGACTTCTCCATCCAGCTGCATAATTACACTCTATCCCTTGGTGACTGGAGTTGGAAATCTCACCTGCTAATTACATTTGTTATGGTTTAAAACAGAGCTATGCCAGGCAGGCACCTGCAGTCTTTATTTACAAGGCATATTAAGAATTTAGAAACCCCTTTGTCCCCACATTTATTTTTCACCTTTCTTACAAAATTTAAGTAAGATGTTTCCCATAATTGAGTTTATAACAAGACTTAAATGTAGAACTACAATAACACCATCTAATACTTGCTACACCTAATGTGTTATTAGAAATTTATTGATTACCCATTATGTGTGAAACTTTATTCAAAGCCAATGATGATTATAATGAAATGAACTGTACTCTCTGTTGTGATTAGAAAGAATTCTACAGTGGGGCGTGTGTGATCGGGACTATAACTGAGATTTAAGCAAATTGTGTGGCAGTGTCAAAGAGTGGTGATTAATAAATGAATTCAATTATTGTTTAGAAAACAATTTAAAGTCAGGACTAAGAAAAACATATCCCTTTACCCAATTCTGCGTACTTACACCCTAAACCTGAACACTCCAATTTCTTCCCAAGGAAAACAAACACAATAATATCTGCATAATCTACTTTACAAAGATATTATAAAATCAAGTGACTGTTTAATCAAGTGGCTATTTGGAAGAATCAACCTCTAAAAGAGTATATGAAAGAGAGGAAACACACACACACACACACACACGCACGTGATTTTACCTTTTACCATACTCAGATAGTTTATTTTCCTGTGTGGTACTTGCTTTCTAGGCAGCAAGGTTCCTAAGAAGATGCATGTGATGTATTTTTACAAATGTGGTAGTTGGTCATCTTTCGACTTAGTATTATCTCCCACGCTGCTCAAGTTGAGAGCTAGAAATTGGTTTTCATAATGAACAAGTCTAAAACTTACGGTATGAAAATTTCTTAAATCACACCTCCCCAGCTTACGTTAGGCAAGTGGCTTAATCTTTCTTAATTACAATTTCCTCCTAAGAGTAAAGATAACTGTTTTTTCTTTCACTGTTTTATAGTAAGAGTTAAACTTACAAAAATAGATTATACCAGTATATCTATTTGCAGATATAAAGTTTCTTTTATTCCTCCATTAAACTACTAAAATGACAAAATTGACATTTTAAATAAATACATTTAATTCATCTTAACATAGAATAGCCAGAAGAAATATGAGTGATTGATCATAGTTACAACTGATCCCTGAGTCACCTATAGAGAAAATAGTCAAAGGGCTCTTTCCTTTCAGCATTCATTTCCTAATACAAGAGGAGAAGTGGGGCTTTTATAGTGCAGAGACATATGGAAGTCAATATAAGATACAAACATGTAAAAAGAGAAAGTATAGTTATCATCAACTTAGGCTCTTCTCACCGAATGTCAGTACACACTGCAAGCTAGGAAACAAGGAGGGGTTACTTTTCTAAAGCATTTTCAAGAATTTCAACCAAGATTCTCTTCTATAAACTCTCTAGGAAATTAGGTTATGGATGCAACCACATGGCTTCTTCCTCGGGAACGCAATTATGTCAATCATACTAGTATCATTTTTATAGCATTATTTATCCTGCTTACAAGCAATCCACTGTAAGATCATTCAATGTGTTCATCCAGTTGGACTTTTTGTTGCATTTTAATGTGAAATTAATTCTTAGTTTTTGTTCTTTATGATGCTGAAATGTTAAAGAAGACATGAATCTACTTGGGGAGCATTACTTAGAGGTTTTGAAATTTTCCTTTGAAGTCCATCCTCTTACAATTCATCACTCTACAGCTCTCCACCTAAGTTTTTTGAGATGGAGTTTGTCACTGAAAGTGGAACTTACACTTATTTCCAGAAAACCTGGCAAGCCAGCAAGCAAAGAATCTTCTTGTTTCTATTCACCTTCCCCAGTGCTGTGGTTACAGCTGCAAGATAAGCTGGTTTTGTAATAGTCGTACAAAAGTTGTGAGAGTAACCAACCACCATCTAATAGGTTGTAGGCCCATTCCAAGAGCTGGAACTATAGTAATAATTTTGGTTTCTTTGGATAAAAACAAATAGTATGGGAATATGCTTTCATTTTATCCCAGGTGTGGGATGTGGGGCTGCTTCAGATTGTCCACACCAGCTGACTATGATTTGTCTTGTGCTTTAGTAGGGGCGTGAATTTGCCAGTTGCAGATTGTTTCTGCAATTTCGTGATAAGAGAAATTCTGGAGATTTTTCAGAAGCTATATAAATGAGAGGTGAGGTGGGTTGTTGGTTGTGGGTTGGTTGCAGTTTGTTAAGTAGTGATGAGCAAAGAAAAGAGAAGAAATCAGATGTCCTGACAGTGAAGATCAAACTTGTCTCAAGGAACTCAACACCTTTAATCAGCAGGAAGTAGTCTAAAAATAACATCACCCCCTCCCCCTCTATCCTTTTTTTCCTCACCTATCTAGTATTAGGGTTTGAAAAGGTGGAAGAAAGTGGGTGGGGAAAGGTAGAAGAAAGAAAAATCTACAAATCAGCCCTAGACTGTTACATGGAACCCATAATTTACACTGCTTGGGTAATTAAGAACCCAACATAAAAATATTATTTTTATTTTATGTTTATACATGTTTTGTCTGTATATATGTCTGTGCATGTTCTTGGACGCCAGAAAGAGGAACTCAGATATTCCAAACTGAAGTTACAGGTGTCACTTAGCTACCATGTATATGATAGGAAACAAACTAAGGTTTTCTGCAAAAGTCAGTGCTCTCAACCATACAACCATCTCTCCAACCTTTATACTCAACTTTTCATGTGGGTTTTTGGGCAACCAAACACATGCCCTTAGGCTTGCACAGCAAGATCTCTCACCCACTGAGCAGTCATCCCAGCCAGACACAGTAAATGCACTTTTAGCTGGAATAGAACGTGAGTACACAGTACATCTTCCCAGTACATTATGTCAGGCAACAGGCAATTTGATTTATCTCATTGCTGTCATAATAACGTTGACTAACATTTAAATATTCATCTCATCTAAAGTTCTGTTTTCTTTTATGGTTAATTATATATTTTTGGTGAGATATTTGAAACTATGTACACACTCATGTTCTCATCAGAGCTTTCTTCATTGTTAGCCAATAGAGATCATTTTTGCCTGAACCAGCTATTATTATGAAGACTACAAAACCATAATTTTCTAATTTTTCAATTACTTCTTTTATTAAATGGTCATTTTCTTGGAAGGGTATTTTTTGGTTCTCATTTATCCGCTCCTTTTGTCATTTTTATTAGTAGGCACTTACATATTGTTATGGAATCTAACAGATCATAATTTATGAGTAATTCAATTTAATTTTCTCTGTTGTCCACTGGGAATCTTCTGGTTTCTTAATCCTTTGAACATGAATCCTTTGCTTTGTATTATTAGGCCTTTAAAAGTTGTGTCATAAAATCAATTATGTTCAAGTTTCTTTTTACACTTCTGTAGATATATAAGGAGAGAGGTACACATATATCATGGAAAGTACAAAAATACACAGATAATAACAAGATTAATTTGGTAAACCTTGGTGACAAGAATGTTGGAGATGACTTTTTTTTTCTAACTAATATACTATAAAATGAATAAACAAACTAATTTTTGACTATTTTCCCTGCAATTTTGTTGCATTCTTGGGCAGGATTTAGGATGGTAACGTGCTAGAAAAACTCATATGCTTGAGAATTATTTAAATATATAATTATTTCACGCCAAAAAATTCAACCATAAAATTCTTCAAAGATGGAGAATTTATCCAATTTACATTTTATAAGCTATATAGTATACATTATCCTTAGATGACTTTTCTAACAATCTTCAGAGTGAATAATGATACATTTCACATGGAGAACCTTTTCTCTATCTATTCATGTTATTGTTGACAGTATGTATGTTGTGTGAGTGTGAGTGTGTGTGTGTGTGAGTGTGTGTGTTATGTGTATGTGTGTAAAATCTCACTGAACTGAAGATTCATAATTTTCAAATACTAATAGTAAGTTTCCCTTGATGTTGTCAAACCCAAAATATAACCCCATAAATTCATGTGAGTCATGAATTTGTTTCAAATATTCCTTCTTTATTTTTATTTTTCCCTAGTATTCCAATATTTAGCTATTTACCTACAAACAACGTAATTTGCTCATATATTGACTTCTTGTATTACTCAGTTATAATAGAAGCTTCGTTATCTTCCTGTGTCCCATGTATCTGGATTATAGGCATATTCTTCCAGCAAGATAAAGTTTGATTTTTATCTTTATCTTAGCCACTTTTATACTGCTTAAGAGAGACACCATGACCAAGGCAGCCTTTATGAAAGAAAGCTTTTAATTGGAACTTGGTTACAGTTTTAGAGGCTTAGTACATTATCTTCATGGCAGGCAGCATGGTGACATACAGGCAGGCACTGGAACTAACTAAGGCCCAGAGGGACCTTAAACCTAGCATTGGCTTATGAAATCTCAAAACCCCACCCCTAGTGACACACTTCCCTCAAGAAGGCCACATCTCCAACAAGGACACACTATATGAGACTATAGTTGTATTTTTATTCAAAACACTAGAATCTTCTTCCATTTCTGCTTACCTATAACCAGATAAGCAAATGCCTATGGAAAGCACCATATCTAACTTTACAAATTGCTATTTTTTTCATTTTTTAAATAGGAACGAATTCTCTGAATTAACTGCCAATTATTTTATTATTATTTTAACATATCAGAAATGAAGTTAAAAGTGTATAGACACAAGAAACAATAAAAAATCAGTTGTGATACTAGAGGTAGACATGACTAAATGCAGGAAAGTATACATACTCCTTGTTTGGGGAATGATTAGGTACACCTATTAATTCTCTAGAGAGAATGAATGAATATTGATTAACTAAGCCTAAGAGACAGCAAATCGGGGTTGTGTTTCCATCGATACCAATGTGAACCTATGTGAGAGATGGGTAAGTGTCAAGAGAGAAATAACACAGATTGAACATAGAGAAGGCTAAATTCAATTTGGACAGCACAATAAGGAACGCTAAGCAATGTCTCTGGAAGAAAGAAACAGGATGTAGGAGAGACTTGGGACAGTGAATTTCTAAAAATTGTTACATTTCAAATACTTTCCAGTTCTCTTGAAGATTTTTTTTCTTTTCTATGTTCTCCTTGCTATGCTTTTGTGATGAATGTAAATGCAGAGTAAACAGTAGTAGTATCTTGACAGGAAATGTTCAACTATACGATACAAATTAACCAATATGGAAGCCATACTATTATTTGAAAGGCTACACACACACACACACACACACACACACACACACACTTATATAAATATATATACATATATACATATACATATATACATATATATGTATATATATATAAAGTTATATATAAAGAAAAAGTTATAAAGAAAAGTAAAATCATGAATTTTGAAGTGGAATGGATGAAACCAAAAATGATCATATATACAGGTAGGACACAATGTGGCTTTAAGCTATCAGTAAAGGAGGGCTGGGAAGCAAGAGAGGAAGAATAGCAGGATACAAGTAATGTGATCATGAAAATGTTTTTTTTTAAAGGTGAAATTTGGCACAATAAAATTTAAGGTGCAGTATAGGCACACAAACCTTTATAGTAACTAACAGCTGTCTAATTGGACTTAAGGCCCAAGATAGAGATCATGCCGGGTACTGGAAACCTAGATTACTATTCTAGTGACGTTCTACTGGAGTCATAGTTATTGGATGAGAATCTACAACCCTGACTTTACTAAACCAGTAGATCCCTAACAACACTCTACAAACATTTGTCCTTACACGTACAGACATGTGTATTCTTCATCAAGGACACCTTTCTTTGTAACATATGGAGACCACTATAAAGCTCATATACAAAATTCTCCTACAGCTAAGGCTTATAGGAGGTTGCAGAAGAGCAGGCAGTGAACTAGGAAGCTGGCCATGAATTTGTGTCTCCTAGCAATATCAGAAGCTGCAGCCATGAAATCTTAACAACATGGCTTTTCAAATATTCAAACAGTATCAATGGACATGCCAAAATGGATGAGAGAAAGTCTACAAGGCCTCAACCCTACGCAAAATACTATAAACAACTGAGAAAATTCAAGAGTAGGAGAAGGATTCCTTTCTAGAGAAAAGTACATCAATTAGTTATCCAGTGCCAAATGGTTAGCCCTGAAAACATACACATATGTAACATTATGCAGAATGAACAGATATGTCTAGGAATATGTGCTAGTGTATGTATGTATGTATGTATATATATATGTATGTATGTGTGTGAGTGTCTGCACGTGCAATAATAGTGAAAGAAGAAGCCATGAATTTAATAGGGGAGTTGGGAGAAATATGTGGAAACATTTGGAGGGAGAAAAAGGAAGGGAGAAATGTAGTGATGATACTATAATCTCAAAAGTAAAACAAAATAAATATATTGCTTTTTAAAAGTAAACACCACCATGTAAGGCCTTTTATGATTCTTATAGTTATAAATTAAAACTAAGTATTGCCAAGTATATATTCGAAGCTACTGATAAAAATTCTTTGTTGTCCCTATCCATTCAAATACTTGACAAAATTTTATAGTACAAGCAATAGTTAAACTATGTTACTTTTGCAATGTTTTTAGGGATGATTTCATACGTTGGCACTTAAATATGATATCCAAAATTTACTGCTTGTTGATATTCACAAATTGGGCATCACTTTGGAACCATCAGCCTGCATTCAGAGTCCGAATATAAAGGTATAAAGATATTGAAAGTTACCTGTCACTCAACGTTCTTCTCCCCCATTGTCTAACCAAAGCATTATTACTGTCTTCACCCCAAATGCACTTTCCCCAAAAGAGGTGCCCCGGTTTTAATACTAAATGTCTGCTGAAGAACAATGTGCAGAAGTTTGTTCTCCCTGATGGGACTACTGGGAGCTGCAAGGCTGTAACGAAGAGAGCCTTAAAGGAGTGTCTTCAGACCATGGTTCCTTTTATGGGACTATGATCCCTTCCCATCTTTGACACGCCTCATCCTTGACACTGAGGCAAATAAGAGTTTTGTTTGATTGTTTTTTTGTTTGTTTGCAGTAATAATAAATGAACTACTAATGAAACTATAGCCTCGGTACTTACCTTATGAAAACCAGACTTCTGTTTCAAAGAATTATTCTTTATACATATTTCAAAGACACGCTCAGCTAACCTATGGAAGATAAAAGCTAGTAGCCAACCTGGATGCCTGGAAAGAAGGGCCACCAAGGAACTTTCTTGGGAGCTAGGAATGCTCCATAGATTTGTCTGTAGCATTCACACATACTGCTGTTTGTTTATTTTTATTGAACTATTATACCCACAGCCAATGTATAATTGCTTGTGATGGATTAATGTTGATCCAATTCAAATACAGTCAGACACTAGGTTTTCACTAATATGGTGAAAGTAGAACAAAAATGCTCTGACCATGAGAAGATAATCTTCTCCTTTTGTTTTTTTCTATTTCGATGCAACATCTAAAAATACAATGTATATTCTGATTCTATTATAATTTACTAGTACATTTCCTCTGTTCATACAATAGTTAAGCTTACTAAAGCATTATAAGGACCTAGAGCTCATAAGTCAAGTGAAAGATAGAATATTTAACACTACAGTGTTAGTATCATCAGTGTTTAAATCTTCTTACCTTGGCTAACTTCTTTTTTCTAACCTTGGTTAACTTTTACTGTGTTGTGACATGAAGAAACATGGAGCTGGGACAAAGTGCTCATGTCACACTGTCAGTGGCACCTCAGTGACACAGGTGCCAAGATTGTACCTAACCTCATAAGTACATAGAACTGAATATGTCAAATAATTATTTAGTGATGAATGGCAAGAAACAGAATTTTTTATCTCTAAAATTTGGAGTAGATTTATCTATTTTAACTTTTATAATGACTGTGTTTAGAACCTGCTTGTCAAAATTCCTAAACCCTTTATAAGTAATTCTTGAAAGCCAGCTTATGATACTTGCAGTCTCCAGTGTTCAGGATTAATATACTGCAGCAAAATTTTGCTTAAGGATATGACTCCATGACCAAAGTTTCTTTGGGCCTACATTTCCAGAAGGATAAGAGTCAATCATGGCATGAAGAAGGCACAGTAGCAAGAACAGGATTCCCAGAGCTTGTATCTTTATTACAAGCATTAAACAGAGTCAGCAAATTGGAGAAAGAGTATATTCAGCTGTAAATCAGTGATTTGCAACCTGTTGGTCATGACCCACTTGGGGATTGAATGACCCCTTCACTCACCATGGTTGCCTAGGAACATTAGAAAACAGTTGGTGTAATTTTTTAAGCTATTTTATTTCTTCCAACCCTTATTCCAACCTAATCTCTTCCAACCTCTTAACACTAAGTAGGAGAGAGAAATGGTTAAAAGGAGTGGGGGACATAGATCTCTTTTGACTGCTCCTGGTGATTCCAGGTGTTGAGTTCCTTGGGGCAAGTTTCATCTTCTGTGTCAGTATATCTCAAACTTCTTCCAGTCACTTTGCCCACCACTACTTGACAAACTGCAACAACAACGACCATGAGCAACAGGGCAAGCAGCAGACTCCACAGGTCCTCTCAGGCTCGCTCACTTATACCCTCTCTAGAACCCTCAGAATTAAACTATCTGCAAATGGCAAAAGTCACACTTCTGCTAATGCATAAGGCAATTTATAATCACCTTCTATGAAGCAGCCTCTAATCCCACACCTGGGATTAAGACAAAAACAAATTCTTTCTAAGAAACCAAAAACTCTACAGAAAACACAGATATTTACATTATAATTCCTAATAGTGGCAACATTACAGTTAATAAGTAGCAACAAAAATAATTCTATGGTCTGGGGTCACCATAACATGAGAACTGTATTAAATTAATTTCTTTAATTAAAGGGTCACAGCCTTAGGAAGGTTGAGAACCACTGCTTTAAAATGCAGTGCCTACCTCTAGTAATTTACGCCCTCGGCAAAGTCACCCCTCCTTAACATCTCCAAGTAGTGCAAATGAGGGCCAGTTATTAAAATATCAGAGCGTACGGACGCATTTCTCATCTAAACCATCACAGTACATACCCAAATCCTTCCTCAACAGCTTTCCCACTGGAGTTATTTCCCTGTCTATTCAATGTAATGTTGTTGGAAAGCAATTATGTAGTAGGATATTCCTTCTTCACTGCTCTGTGAGCTTCTTGAAGCTACTTATCTGCTTCAGCTGCTTCTGTTTTCTCAGAACACAGAAGGTTAATGGGCAAAGTGACCGATCAATAATTATAGAAATGTGTGACTCTTAAGTGATTCGTTTGACCAATATCAACATTATTATAATAGAAACAAGAAATTCAATTCTAAGGAGCACATGTAAAAATTATTTTCTTGGACAAAGATAACTGGAAAGGACACGAAGCATTTCAATGTAGATATGAAGAAAAGAAACTTTTTCCAGAATCACCGTGCTGTCTTTCTGATCTCCGTTTCATTATTGCCAATGCGTTGTAGAAAAACAAATTTTGGTATTACCTGGGATAGGCTCCTTGGATCATTCAGCCAGTATTTACTGCACACCTGCATTAATATCCGGTGGTATGTTTAATGTAACGAGTGTACAGGACTCACGCATGCGGCTACTATTCTCACATTAACTTGCTAGTGATGAAGAGACCCACATGTGATTTCAACACTCTAAGTTTAATGCTCTTTAATTTTCTGCTGGTTCCCTGGTTTCAGATTTACCCTTACAATATTTCTACTATGAAACTTCATGTCCTCACCCATAGTGTGTAATTAATTTATAAGCTTACTCAGGGTGGAGTGGAGTGTGTGCTGTTACATACACAAACAATGCTACCATGGATGTAGGCACTCACACTTAATTTAATCATTCATAGACTTTGCTGGGAATGTCAAAGAGGAGCAAGTACCTAGAAGGACTGGTTCCTAGGTATGTGAACATGTCGCACTGTCACTATGAAGGGCTTTCCAATGTTAAACCATTTTGATTCTCAGCAATAGCAGGTAAAAAACTCCAGGTGTTTTACGTTCTTGTCCACAGTATGATTTTTCAGACTTCCCAATTTTTAAAAATTATTTTATTTATTTACATTCCATAGGTTGTCCGCCTTCCCTGAGTTCATCGTTTCATCCCCCCTGTGCATCCCCTGCCTCTGAGAGGGTGCTTGTCCACCTGCCCACCCACCCCCACCTCACTTCCACCAGCAGCTGTCTTCCCTTGGGCATCCAGTTTCCACAGCTTCCTCTCCCACTGAGGTCAGACAAGGCAGCCCTCTTAGTCTCTGGGAGCTCTGAGGGGTCTGAGTTAATTGACATTGTTGTTGTTCCTATGGAGTTGTAATCCCTCTCAGATGCTTCAGTCTTTCCCCAAACTCTTCCACATGGGTTCTTCTCCTCTATCTAATGGTTGTCAGTAAACATCTGCATTTGTCTTAGTCCACTGCTGGAAGAGCCTCTCAGAGGACAGCTATGATAGGCTCCTGTCTGCAAACACAATATAGCATCAGTAATAGTGTCAGGGTTTGGTGTGCACACGGGGGATGGATCCCAAGCTGGATCGATCACTAGGTGGCTTTTATTTTCAACTATATGTTATCTGATGGTTGTTTTAAATTTCCAAAAATTTTCATAAAATTTCTATCCAAATGTATATGTTTATATTTAGGGTTTTGGTGTTCAAGTCTCTCTCACAGTTTCTATATTTGGTGGTGGTGACGGCATTTATTATATAGAATTAATATACTTATTGAATAAGCATTGAAAAGGTGCGTTTTCACTGTTAACCTTTAAGTTTTTAACTTTTTTAAATTAATCATTCTATTCATTTACATCTCAT
This sequence comes from Grammomys surdaster, assembly GCF_004785775.1. Lineage (NCBI taxonomy): Eukaryota > Metazoa > Chordata > Mammalia > Rodentia > Muridae > Grammomys > Grammomys surdaster. The sequence continues at coordinate 873,169 of NW_021604590.1, read as the reverse complement.
ATAATATACCACTTCCTGGTTACTCCCTCGACCAACCCCCCTTCCCCCCCTTATCATGATATACCACTTCCCCGTTACCCCTCCACCAACCCCTCATCCCACATCTGCCCTCTGCCTCCCTTTTTTTCTGTATGAGAGTGCTTCCCCACCCACCCACACTCTCCAGCATCTCCCTACTCTGGGTCATCCAACCTCCCTGGGACCAAGGGCCTCCCTCCCGTTGCTGTCAAGCAAGGTCATCCTCTGCTACATATATGTATGGATCCCTCCCTGTATACTCCTTGGTTGGTAGTCTAGACTCTGAGAGAACTGGGTGATCAGGCCAGCTTATAGTGTTCTTCCAATGGGGTTGCAATCCCACTCTGCTCCTCCAGTCCTTCTGCCAGCTTCCCCACCAGGTTCCCTGAGTTCAGTCTGATGCTCCAAGCATCTTATCTTCTTAGGTCAGTTGCTGGCCAGACATCCCCAGGAACCAATATACTAGGTTCCTGTCAGCAAGTCTTGACCACTGCAACACTGTTGGGTTTGGTGTCTGCAGACATGAAGTATGGGTGGGGCTGTTCCGGGTTGGCCCTTCCTTCAGTCTCTGTTCCATTTTTGTCCCTGTTCTTCCTTTGGACAGGAACATTTCTGGGTTAAAAAACTTTGAGATGGGTGGGTGGCCCCATCCCTCGACCAGGGGCCATGCCTATCTACTGGAGGTAGTCTCCACAGGTTCTATCTCCCCTTTCTCTGCGCATTACAGCTAAAGTCTATTTCCAGTGTGATTTATTTTTGACTGGTGTTCTTTGTTTATGAATCTCGGCCTATTAAAAAAAAATTGTATCGTTCCCTAAATCATGAGCATGTTTACTAATGGGCTACCACATAAAAATTATTATTACCATTATTACCTTCTACATTTTGATCTACAATCTGGTTTTATTCCTCCCTTTTATGCTTGTATAATGAAGTCAACAATTTCTTTTGGAGGGGGGCATGTCTAACTCTCTGTAATTGCTGCATGCTTATAGGTATAGCTTTCTCTATAACCATCCATTTGTATATGATAAGCATTTTTCATTATTTTATATTTTGTTTCATCTTTATATTATTTAATACTAGAGAAGATGCCACATGGCTTCATTATTATGGCTGTGATATGAACTGATGTCTGATAGCACCTGTCTGATTTTATTTTACTTCGAGGTAATCCAAATTTCTCTTCGAATTTTCCACACATATTTTAGATTTAGATTGACATATTCCACCAAAATATCCTGCTGATATTATAATTGCGATTCCATTAAAACTTTAAATCAAATAAAAGCCAATTGATTAACAATTCTGTAGTACTGTTCTTTCCAAACTAAAAAATGATGCTCATCATTTTATTATGTCATTATTAATTTGTTTCAAATAAGAGTTCATAATCTTTTGTGTTGGAAATTTTATGTATTTAAAAAGATTCAGTCCTATGTTTCCATACATGTTAACCTAGTGATGAGTATTATAAGTGGTATGACTTCAAGTTCTGCTGTCTTGTTAATTGTGTTTGCTATGCAGAGATGTAGTTAACTCATATGCATTGATATTATATATGTATATATATATGTATACATATATACGTATATATCTATGTATATATACACATATATGTGTATATGTATGTATATATGTATACATATATATGTATACACACACACACACACACACACACACACACACACACATATATATATATATGAGATTTCTAGGTTATAATAGTTTTAAATTTATTTGGATCTGTCAAAGAAATTAAGGTGTATGAGATCTTAAACAAAAGTAGAAGTGCTACTCCCAATGATTAGAAAATGAAACAGCCTTATTTATGAGACAGCAAGTAGGTATTGCCATGATAGAAAATCACACCAGAACTTTAAGACAACAGCTCCTTAACAAAGCCTTCTCTTCAGTTATTTGAAGACCAAGGTGGGCCAAGAAACTACAGAGGAAATGCTCTGAAGCTAACAAAGGTTGGTCTGTGCTATTTAAGAAAAACAACCATTTATTTTTTATTATTGGATATTTATTTATTTACATTTCAAATGTTATCCCCTTTCCTGGTCCCCTTCACCCAAAACCCCCTATATCCCACTCCCCCCTCCCCTGCTTCCATGAGGATGTTCCCCCACCCACCCATTCCCACCTCCCTGCCCTTGAATTCCCGTACACTGGGGCATTGAGCCTTTACAGACACTATTTGTGAAAACAGCCATGTCTATATCAAAAACTGAAGAAGAAGCAGACAGTATTGGTATAGTAGCTGCAACAGCTGATCTAGAAGGTCCAGCTTATGAGACTGATGAAGGTGACTATAGGAAATGCAGATATTGTGGAGGTAGAGAATGCTGAACTGACTGAGTTACTATAACATCATGATGAAACAATGCAGGATTCTTAAGGATAAGCAAGGAAAGAAACTTGTTGAGATGAAATCTATACCAGGTGAAGATCCCATGAAGACTGTTTGCATGGCAACAAAAGACTCAAAGAATTGCATAAATTTAACTGACAAGACAGAAACAGGGAATTTCTTATGAAATAAAAAAAATCCATTAATGTAGCATGCTACATTGTCTTATTTTAAGAAATTGCCAAAAGATTAGAATCGCCATTACCCTTCTATACTTATGTCAGGGGCAGCCCTGCTTACACACTGAAGGCCTAAAATTAGCCATAGGTCTAAAATCAGCAATAGGCCTGTCATACATGTATACTAACACCAAGTCTTGGGTCTCTGTGGAAAAACATTGAAACAGATGACTATAAGCTATTGTAAACAGGCAGCTTTTGTGGAAATTTACCAGCCTGAGTAGTCATAGACCTTGTAAATAGGTAGCCTTGGCAGATAATACGACTTAGATAAGGACAAGTGAATCATAGGCAGAGTCATAGTGACCTGTCCCCTGAACCTTCACCCAGCCAATACCCTGTTCTGAAAGATATCTGTATTCCCCCTGAATACCCATGCTCCAGTGTCATCCCCTTCCCCACGTCTTGCCTTTTTGTGTTTATAACCCCTGTGTGAATGAGTATAAATTACGAATTGAAAAAAAAAAGAAAAGAGAAAAAGAAATTGCCACAACTACCTTGGTCAGTCTGCTGCCATTCACATTCAAAGAAGATATTCCAACAGCGAATAATTTACAACTCTCTAGACTCACATGCAATCTTTAGCAAAGTATGTTCTAATTAGAATATGTTGGCTTCTTTCTTAGGACATCATACCATCATATCGTTAATAGACTGTATTATTGTGTAAACATGTTGATGTGACTTTCTTTAATGTGATGATGTAGAATCAAATCAGAAATATCTCCTGGATAAGTATACAGAAAATTGTTAGGGAGATATTAAAATATAACTTGTGAATAATCTCAAAAATGGAATGATAAGAATAATAAGTACATTTTATAGGTTTAAAATTATATATTCTAAATATAGTGTATGTTTTCCAACTTTCTAAATGTGAGGTGAGGACTATGAATTTTTCTAGTGGTAATCTCAGTTTGCTTTTTTGATAGCTTTATCATTGGCTTATGTGAGAAATCTTAAACTAAAGCCACGGTAAAATTATGTAATTCTAGAATATTTTGAATTCTGTTATAATTCAGTAATAACTTTTGGACTGAGTCAGCGCTAAAGATAGTTATGTTTCTAAAGAAATTTCATAAGGCAAACTCTGCATGATGATATTAATATTTTGTTTAAAAAAATGTAGTATTTCCAACACTGAGAAAAATCATATTGCTTAGTTAATCCTCAGAACACTCACAGGAACAGCCTTCTTGTAACTGATGAGCGTTTTGGCTCCAAATGGAAAGATTAGACAATTTAAACTATTTAACCAGGATGGTGACTGATCTGAGTACTGATTCTACGTTACCAAATGTACTATTCTAACAGTTAAGAAAAACTACTTTCAGGTTGCTTTAGGGACCAAGTCTGGTATAAAGATTTTGATGGTTTGTTTAGAGAACCCTGTAGACAATCAGAAATGGAAACACTCAAACTCCAGTGTGAGAACAGCTAACTGTCCCACAAAGAAGCTTGGGTGTTTTAGAAGGGAAGAATATTCTTGGAGAAATGAGATAATTTGGCTTATGAATGCATTGACTCTTGATAGTTCTTGACTGAAAAATAATCCTCATTTATCAACCTATTCTCTTTCAAGACTCAACATTTAAACAGTTTTCCTAAAAATAATAAAATCTCCCCTATGTGAAGTCTGTAGGTTCTAACATAACTTCCCAGATGTGATGCTCATGGATATAAAGCTTCCTATTGCCTTGCATCTTCCTCTTGCTGAGTTTACACAATGTGGCTGAGTCTAAAGGTCTCACCGGGCAGTAATATGCTGAAGGTCAATAGTACTGTCCATATACATATGGAAACGGTCATCTCTGGTTACCTAGACCCTGCCAAATTCTTGTATAACTCATTAACTGCTAAAGGAGAATTTAGCCATGAAATTGCAAATGGAACACCCCCCCAACACACACACACACACACACACACACACACACACACACATTAAAAGAATAAATCTTTTTTTTAAAATAAAGTCTCCAGTCTCCATTTAAGGAAGATGAAGAGAGTGAAGGAACCAGGGGCAAGAGCAGGTTGATCATCTTGAATTTAAAAACCTCTACCATTACTACAAAACCTAAGAAAGCAGTTTTTCATGTCTTTTTTTTCTCTTTTACACACATCTGCTGGAGTTAAATTTCAAGGATTCTCCTTGTTTTGCCTCTCTTGGTCCTCTCAGAACTTAACACAACACCACAACCCTGGAGTATGCTCTGCAAGATGGTAGTGTTCATTCAGTTCCGCAGGAAGTTCCATTTTTATGTTCCAAGTAAAACCTGATCATATTATGTATATCTCGTAGTTATCACCGGAGAGTGATATATCATACATTTTTCTGCAATGGGATAAAGTTCCAAAGTCCCTGAAGCTAAGAATTAACTTAACCCCTTTGCTGACACAGGAGCTTCCTTTCAGGTTGACAGTACATCACTAATGCAGAATTTACTTTTCTAAAACATTGAAATAGAGACCACTGGAGGAAAGAGAATATTTTTTTTTAATAGTCTAGAGGACAGTGCAGCATTATTTGGCAATCACTCATTATCTGCTTTGTTATGAGAAAAATAATCCAATGGCCATTTTACTGGGTGTTTTTTTTTTATTGGATATTTTATTTACATTTCATATGTTATCCCCTTACCCCATCCCCCACCCACCCGGGAACCCCCCATCCCCTTACTCCTCCACCTTCTTCTCTGTGGATGTAACCCCCACCTACCCCCCCCACTCCCACTTCCCCACCCTCAAAATTCCCACCCCCTGGGGAGTCCAGCCTTCATGAGGTCAAGGATCTCATCTTCCACCTGTGCCTGGCAGGGCCCTCTACTCTTACATATTCAGCTGAAGCCCTGGATCCCTCCATAAGTGCTCCCAGGCTGGTGGTTAGGACCCTGGGAGCTGTGGTTGGTTGGTATTGTTGCTCTCCTCATGGTGCCACAAACCCTTTCAGCTCCTTCAGTCCTCACTCTAACTCCTCCATTGAGAGCCTCATGATCAGTTCAATGGCTAGTTGTGAGCATCTGCCTCTAAATATGTCAGACTCTTGAAGGCCTCTGAGGAGACATCCATATCAGGCCCTTATCGGCATGTACTTCCTGACTTCCACATCAGCATCTACCTTTGGTGACTGCATATGGGGTGGATACTCAGGTGGAAAGGTCTTCAAATGGCCCCTCCTTCAGTTTCTGTCCCTCACTTTGTCTCCATGTTTGTTCCCTTGAGTATTTTATTGCTCCTTCTAAGAAGAACTGAATCACCCCCACTTGGTCTTCCTTTTTTATGAGCTTCATGTGGCCTGTGAGTTGCATCTTGGGCATTTCAAGGTTCTGGGCTAATATCCAATAATCAGTGAGTGAATACCATGTGTGTTCTTTTGTGATTGGCTTACTTCACTCAGGATGATAATTTCTAGTTCCATCCATTTACCTAGGAACCTCTCGAATTCATTGTTTTTAATAGCTGAGTAATACTCCATTGTGTAAATATGCCACATTTTTTGAATCCATTCCTCAGTTGAAGGACATCTGGGTTCTTTCCAGCTCCTGGCTATTATAAATAAGGCTGCTATGAACATAGTTGAGCATATGTCCTTGTTATATGTTCGAGCATCTTCTGGGTATATGCCTAGGAGTGGTATAGCTGGATCCTC
>NW_021604590.1:853562-866510 GCF_004785775.1 Grammomys surdaster | reverse complement strand
CCCCCCCACTCCCACTTCCCCACCCTCAAAATTCCCACCCCCTGGGGAGTCCAGCCTTCATGAGGTCAAGGATCTCATCTTCCACCTGTGCCTGGCAGGGCCCTCTACTCTTACATATTCAGCTGAAGCTCTGGATCCCTCCATAAGTGCTCCCAGGCTGGTGGTTAGGACCCTGGGAGCTGTGGTTGGTTGGTATTGTTGCTCTCCTCATGGTGCCACAAACCCTTTCAGCTCCTTCAGTCCTCACTCTAACTCCTCCATTGAGAGCCTCATGATCAGTTCAATGGCTAGTTGTGAGCATCTGCCTCTAAATATGTCAGACTCTTGAAGGCCTCTGAGGAGACATCCATATCAGGCCCTTATCGGCATGTACTTCCTGACTTCCACATCAGCATCTACCTTTGGTGACTGCATATGGGGTGGATACTCAGGTGGAAAGGTCTTCAAATGGCCCCTCCTTCAGTTTCTGTCCCTCACTTTGTCTCCATGTTTGTTCCCTTGAGTATTTTATTGCTCCTTCTAAGAAGAACTGAATCACCCCCACTTGGTCTTCCTTTTTTATGAGCTTCATGTGGCCTGTGAGTTGCATCTTGGGCATTTCAAGGTTCTGGGCTAATATCCAATAATCAGTGAGTGAATACCATGTGTGTTCTTTTGTGATTGGCTTACTTCACTCAGGATGATAATTTCTAGTTCCATCCATTTACCTAGGAACCTCTCGAATTCATTGTTTTTAATAGCTGAGTAATACTCCATTGTGTAAATATGCCACATTTTTTGAATCCATTCCTCAGTTGAAGGACATCTGGGTTCTTTCCAGCTCCTGGCTATTATAAATAAGGCTGCTATGAACATAGTTGAGCATATGTCCTTGTTATATGTTCGAGCATCTTCTGGGTATATGCCTAGGAGTGGTATAGCTGGATCCTCGGGTAATGCTATGTCCAATTTTCTGAGGAACCGCCAGACTGATTTCCAAAGTGGTTGCACCATCTTGCAGTCCCACCAACAATGGAGGAGTGTTCCTCTTTCTCCACACCCTCGCCAGCATCTACTATCACCTGAGTTCTTAATCTTAGCCATTCTGACTGGTGTGAGATGGAATCTCAGAGTTGTTTTGATTTGCATTTCCCTGATGACTAAGGACATTGAACATTTCTTTAGGTGCTTCTCGGCCATTCGAGTTTCTTCCACTGAAAATTCTTTGTTAAGCTCTATACCCCATTTTTTAATAGGGTAATTTGGTTGTCTGGTGTCTACTTTCTTGAGTTCTTTGTATATATTGGATATTAGCCCTCTATCAGATGTAGGATTGGTAAAGATCTTTTCCCAATTTGTTGGTTGTCGTTTTGTCCTATTGACAGTGTCCTTTGCCTTACAGAAACTTTGCAATTTTATGAAGTCCCATTTGTCAATTCTTGATCTTAGAGCATATGCCATTGGTGTTCTGTTCAGGAACTTTTCCCCTGTGCCCAAGTATTCGAGGGTCTTCCCCACCTTCTCTTCTATTAGTTTCAGTGTATCTGGTTTTATGTGGAGGTCCTTTATCCACTTAGACTTGAGCTTTGTACAAGGAGATAAGAATGGATCAATTTGCATTCTTCTACATGTTGTCCTCCAGTTGAACCAGCACCATTTGTTGAAAATGCTGTCCTTTTTCCACTGGACAGTTTTAGCTCCTTTGTCAAAGATCAAGTGACCATAGGAGTGTGGGTTCATTTCTGGGTCTTCAATTCTATTCCATTGATCTTCCTGCCTGTCTCTGTACCAATACCAGGTAGTTTATCACTGGGTGTTTTTTTGTGATTAGAATGGGTTTGCCTGAAGCTGAAATTTTCTCTGTTCTCCATGCCTTCCTATGTTGAATGAGGAAGCATAGGATTGATTTCATCCAATGTCTCTCAAAAACTAAAGACAGTATGATGCAGTAAAAATTTCATAGATGCCTATGGCTGACACTATTACTTTAGTTCTACTTTTTTTAGGAAATTGGAAGTATTGTACACCTACCTTAGTGTGTGTGTGTGTGTGTGTGCACATGTGTGTACATGCATGTGTGTGTTCATGCACAAGATTGCATGTCTGAATGAATGTGCATGTGTTTGTGTGCACAGACACTTGTATGTGTATATACATGTGTTTGCATGCACATGTGTCCTGTGTGTATGTATATTTGTGTGTTTCTAAGTACAGGGCATCTTTTCACATCTATGTATACCCACCTGCATCTTGTACATATCTCTTTTCTACAATTTAGTATTCATGGTCAAATGTGTAGATTCATTGGATATAGTTCATGCTCCAGCATAAATAGTCAAGTAAGACTGTATGTAAAGAAAATAAAAGGAGGGGAGAGATTACAATTCATGTATTGTAAACCCTAAAACTCATATATTTTAAGAAAGAAAAACTATGTTCATTATATCACATTATGAAATAGACTTAACTATATTAATTTTCCAACTATATATATATCTAATCTTTCCAGAGTAAAATTGTGCATTTTACATGAAATTTATTTCCAAGAAAATACAGTAGATATATTGCTATTGGTGTCAAGAATCTTGACTTGTTTTTCTAGGATACTGGCTATTTGTGTTGAGGCAGTAGTCAAGTATTTTCTAAGATGCACACCACACACTGCTAAATTCGTTTTTTCCAGATCTCTCAGTGAGAATCATTATTGCTTTGCACCATACATTCTGATTGCACTTATAATTACAAATAAATTAATTCACTTCACTTGGAGAAAACCAAAAGGTAAAATACATAGTTTTATTTTTCCTATGTCCACTAGTTGATTTAAAGTATGTTTGCTTCCTATCTGGTTGTTGACATTAATTTTTCAATGTGTATATATTTTTCTGACAAAGTTCTTTGCCATTTTCTCTGCATTTCAATAGATGGTGTGACTTTTAGTTCTCTGTGAGTTGTTCTTGGTTCCTCCCATTCAGATGCCCATGATTTATTACTGACTGAAGCATCTGAGTTTGGCGAATTCACAGCTGGTTCTCTTTAGTAGCCTATTGTGCATACCATCTGGGCCTGCTGTTTCCAGTGTGTTCCACTTTTCCCCTCACCTTTAAAAAAAAATGTAGGTATTTTGGTAAGCTTTTCCTGAACCTCTGATGGCTACTTTTTTTATTTTCCTTTTCATAAGGAATATACTGGAAAAATAATATTTAGTTCTAAGTCAGTGCTTATTTCCAAACATTACTATCAGTTTAATTGGTCTGTGTTTTGGAATTATTTTACCTCTCCCTCCACCCTGCATAAACCTACATTGTACACATATTTTAGTAACACACATCAAAGTCACCTTTCTTTCCTTCTCATTCTGACCCAAAGATGAAAAATGGCCATTCCTATTCTCTGTGTCTCATGCAAACTGCCTTTTGTTTCTAGACATAAGGACACAGTGCTCAGATCACACAGATCAAAAGATAATGCTCCCGAGTTCCACCTGTTCTCCACTGGCTTCGTGGATGCTCTGTGCCACTTGAAAGCTGAAAACTATTTTCACCATGGTTATGCATTAGTTTCATTTCTAGCACTGTCTTTATTACTTCCACTGCTACCTTGAAATGTAAAATGACACTTAGGGAGCCATGTCCTATACAGTGTCCTCTGAAGTCAATATCAATCTTCAGGAGCTGAAGATGTCCATACACAATATTACTCTCTACCTTCATCTTTCTGTGCAGCTGTTCCTCAGCAGCTAATACTAAAATCTGCCCACCCGTCTTGATAATCTAATCTCTTGCAGTCTAGAAGTAGCTTTGTCTGATTACTGCTCCTAGCATCCCTGATGTCTCCTTCTCCCATGGGATGTACCCTCTGGCCTGATAACACCCACTAAATACAAGTCCCCTTCCACTTTCATGATATGTGCTGGAGACATTTTAATGTATCATGTACTATGATTTTTTTTTCATAGAAATAAAATTCAATTCTCTCCATCCTTTGCATCTTTGTAAAGTGTATAACGTGTTAATGCCACAAGATTCTAGAAAAGGAATTTCCAGCACTCCTCCCTAATAAGACACTTTAATAAAAAAAATTCTGCTCGAAAATGCCTTCACAAGAGCTAAGGATCGATGTGAGAAAGGAACACCTGGATGCAAAGAGAAGTAGGAAATGATGCATTAGAGGATAAAAAGGGCTTTGTCTCTTTTTTTGTCAACCCTAACTCAACCCAGACAGCAGAGTCTGGGAGATATTTCCTGCTGGGAAATATAAGGAAATGAACCTTTACACAGCCTGGACAATAGTGCCAGGCCTACTCTAGTTAAAACCAAAGTACATACTTAAGACACATAATAGCAAGTGTTGGTGAATATGTGAAGGAAAGAGCTCTCTTGTATACTGTTGAGGGGAATTATAAAGAATGGGTGGTACAGAAGTGGGATTTTCTTTTTAGATTTCTCAAGTTTATTTCCTGAAAGTTTGAATGTAGAACTGTGGTCATCTGAGGCTGTGAACAGTGAGGAATGAGAGAAAGTTAAGAATTAAGCAGTGGCCCTCAGTTATGTGTAGAGGTTGCACAAGAATTTCTATGGTGCTATTATACAGAAGAGAGACTGTGAATAGCAGGAAATACGCATTCCTAAGTTCTGGGAGGAAAGGATTGGGACTCTCTTCACTGTAGAAGGGTAATGAATATTTGAAGAGATAAATATGTTAAACATGTTCAGCCTGCTTTAAAGATTGCAAACTATATACAGGCTTTGAGACATGTTAGCTCATTACTATGTATTACTTTTAGGGTTTCAAGCACTAATAAAAATATAATAAGGAAAATATCAGAGCTTCACCCATCAAGTGAATGAGACTCTGCATTTCAAGTATTATTTAAAATAAGAAAATCTAAAGTAATGCATAATAGAATTTCACTAGAAAAATTATGTAGTCCTGAGAACTTATGATTCATTTAGACAACAGAAAAAAATTGCAAAATGCATCCATAAACTGGCTTTTCTAATCAGAGACAGTCTTTTCTCCTTTATTTAAGTTATTTTATTTATTTACATTCCAGTCTTTGTCCCTGATCAGTCCCTCTCTACCCACAGTTCCTCATCCCAATTCTCATCTGGGCTTCTCTCCTGCACACCCATATCTGATCCTGTTCCCCTTTTCCCCTCACCCTCCCCTCTCCCACCCAGGTTCTAAGTGAGATTGAAGCCACCTCACTTTCTGCTTGTTTCACTTCTTACAATCTGTAGATTGTATCCTAAGTATTCTGTACTTTTTGGCTATTATGCACTTATTAGTGAGTACATACTATGCATGTCCTTTTGGGTCTAAATTACCTCACTTAGGATGATATTTTCTAGTTTCATCTATTTGCCTGCAAAATTCATGATATCCTCATTTTTAATAGCTGAATAGTATTTCATTGTGCAAATGAATGAAATTTTCTGTATCCAGATGTTGAGGGACATCTATCTGGGTTGTTTCCAGATTCTGACTATTACAAATAGGGTGCTAAAAACACGGTGTAGCACTTATCATTGTAGGGTAAATGCCCAAGAGTGGTATAGCTGGGTCTTTAGGTAGAACTATTTCCAATTTTCTAAGGAATAGCCAGATTGTTTTCCAGAGAGGTTATACCAGTTTGCAATCCCATCAGCAATGGAGGAATGTTCCTTTTTAACCACATCCTCACCAGCATGTGCTGTCACTTGAGGTTTTGGTCTTAGTCATTCTGATTGGTGTGAGGTGGAATCTTAGGGTCATTTTGATTTGCATTTTTCTGATGGCTAAGGACTTTGAACATTTCTTTAAGTGTTTTTTTTTTTTTGCCATTAGAGATTCTTCTGCTGTGAATTCTCTGTTTACTCAGTATTCCATCTTAAAAATTGAGTTATTTGTTTATTTGGAGGTTAACTTCTTAAGTTCTTTATATAATATGGATATTAGCCCTCTGTCAGATGTAGGGTTAGTGAAGTTTTTTTCCCCAATCTGTAGGTTGCTGATTTGTCTTATTAACAGTGTTCTTTGCTGCACAGAAGCTTTTTAGTTCCTGAGGTCCCTTTTATCAATTCTTGATCTTAGAACCTGAGACATTGGGGTTCCATTCAGGAATTTTCCCCAGTTTCTGTTGTTATATCTCCCTTTTCATTTCTGATTTTGTTCATTTGGATACTGTCTCTGTGCTCTTCAGTTAATTTGGTTAATGGTTTATTTATCTTCCTGATGTTCTCAAAGAACCATCTCTTGATTTTGTTGATTCTTTGTTTCTAACTGGTTGATTTCAGCCCTGAGTTTGACTTTTCCTTCTGTCTAGTCCTCTTGGGTGTGTTTGCTTCTTTCTGTTCTAGAGATTTCAGGTGTGCTGTTAAGTTGCTTCCATGGAATCTCTCCAATTTCGCCTTTTAGCACTGCTTTCATTGTGTCCCATAAGTTTGGGGATGATGTGTCTTCATTTTTATTGAATTCTATGAGGAACTCTAGTTTGTTTCTTGGGACCATTTGCTTGGAAAACTTTTTTTCCAGCTTTTTACTCTGAAGTAGAATCTGTCTTTGTCACGGAGGTATGTTTCTTGTATGCTGGATCTTGTTTACATATCCAGTCAGTTAGCCTGTTCTTTTTATTGGGGTATTGAGTTCATTGATTAAAGACAGATGATTGTTTGTTCCTGATATTTTTGTTTCTGGAGGCAGTATTATGTGTGTATGATTCTCTTCTTTTGGGTTGGTTGTGAAATGTTTAGTTTCTTATGTTTTGTTGGGTTTAGTTACCCTCCTTGTATTGAAGATTTCATTCCAGTACCCTCTATAGAAATGAATTAGTAGAAAGATATTGTTTACATTTGGTTTTGTCATGAAATATCTTCATTTCTATAATGATTGAGAGTTTTGCTGAGTATAGTATTCTGGGCTGGCATTTGTGTTCTCTTAGGGTCTGATTGACATCTCTCCAGGATCTTCAGTCTCTGTTGAGAAGTTTGGTGTAATTCTCATAGGTAGGTCTGCCTCTATATGTTACTTGTCCTTTTTCCCTTACAGCTTTTAACATTCTTTGTTCCATGAATTTGATGTTTTTATTATTATGTGATAAGATAATTTTCTTTTCTTGTCCAATCCATTTGGTGTTCTGTAGACTTCTTGTACATTTATGGCCATCTCTTTCTTTAAGTTAGGGAAGTTTTCTTCTATGATTTCGTTGAAGATGTTTTCTGGCTCTTTCAGCTAGGATTTTTCACCCTATCTATTCCTATTATTCTTAGGTTTGCTCTTTTCATTGTGTGCTGAATTTATGGAATATTTTGGGTTAGGAGATTTTACACTTTGTATTTTCTTTAACTGATATGTCAATATCTTGTATGGTATTTTCTATGCCTGAGATTCTCTCTTCAATCTCTTGTATTCTGTTGGTGATGCTTGCATCTGTAGTTCCTGATCTCTCTTAATTTGTCCATCTCCAGGGTTACCTCCCTTTGTGTTTTCTTAATTGTTTCTATTTCCATTTCTTTAGTTCTCACACCATTTTGTTCACTTCCTTTACCTGCTTGATTGTATTTTCCTGTATTTCCTCTATTATCTTCATGAAATGGAATTTTAGGAAATTATCTTGTTTTTCAGACATGTTAGAGTATCCAAGACTAGGTGTGGTGGAAGAACTATGTTCTGATGGTGCCAAATTGCATTGGTTTTTGTCAATTATGATCTTGTGCTTGCCTCTGGCCATCTGGTTTTCTCTTAGTTAGCTGGTCTGGGTGTCTCTGACTGGACCATCCTTGAAAGTTGGTATAACTCTGTGATCTGAGTTAGGGTTGATCTCCTTGTAGGCAGGAAGTGTTGCCTCTGGTTAGGGTGGGCCTCCTGTGTCTCTAATTAGAGACCTCCTGTACCCTTGTTTACTGTGGACCTCCTGGGAGGCTCACAGGCCTTTGGTTGGGTATCTGGCTGTAGGGTTATTGGGCATGGCCACTGGGGAAGTAGGATGTGGCAAATTAACTGTACTTACCCTTCACTGGTGCTGGGCAGGTGTTGGGTCATAGGGCAGCCCCAGGACACCATTCAGGAGTGGGGAAATGCAGTCTAAGGTGTGGCCCTGGGGCCATTTGGTTCTCAGGCTCTCAGACACCCAGGGGCCTCTGGATGCCACAGAAGAAGTCAGAATTGAGTGGGAACCGGCGGGCTGTATTTGGCCTGGGACCAGAGGGGGAAAACGGGGGAGGGAGCTACAGCTGTTCCATCTGTGAGAGTCCTTAGTTTAAGGGCAACAACAGCAGCAGGCTTAGGCTTGGGTTGGTGGCAGCCATGGCTGGGAGCACAGAGAGCCCTTCTATGGGAGATTAGACAGTGGCTTTGTTGGGGAAGGCCTTCTCCATGGCTTCCCATGGCGAATCTCAATGAAAAGAGGCAGTCCATGGTTTTAAGACATTTATTGTCATGACGAAAAGTGGATGCGTAAAACTGTACCCTACTTCTCAGGGTGGACCTGAGGTTAAATTTTTTTTTGTAGGGAAGAGTGTTTGGGAAGGAAGGCTTATTGGCTATGTCCTCCAAGCCTTTAGATACCTCATTAACATGGAGATCTGTCTTGAGCCTATATGACTATACGTCATGTCTTCTACAAGTGGAGGGGCTCAGAGGATTGGCCTTACGTGACTGCTGGCTACAGATCTGTGGAGGGCTGTGGCTAGTGACAGGGGCCTGTTGCCCAAGAATCAGAGTCACCAGGGTTTCAAGTTGTAGCTCAACTGGGAACCAGGGTGCCTTTCATAGTACTACTGATCTGGACCAGGTGGGGAAGTAGGCTAGAAGGAAGGTAGAGCTCAGGGACTGGGGGTTGGAGAGGTGGGTCCTGCTTTACCTGGGCTCTTTGGTTGTCAGAGCTGGCATGGGTATTTCCGCAATTTTCTCACCTGTGTCTTTGGTTTCTATGGACCCCCTGGTAGGCAAGAGAGCTGTAGGATTTGGGCAGGTATTGGGCTACTGATCTGGCCCAGATATGGAGGTGAGCCAGAAGGAAGGAAGAGCTGGGGGATGGGGTGGATCCCTTGTCAGCTGGGCTGTATGGGAGTCCCAGCTGGTGTGGGTATTTGGGTGAGATTCTCACCTGTGCCATTGTTTACTGCTGACCGCATGGGAGGCACACAGGCTATAGGTATGGGTGGGTATCTGGCCCAGGTAGGAAGCAGGCTAGAAGAAAGGTGGAGCTTGGGGAATGGGGGTGGGGTAGGTCCTGTGTCAGCTGTGCTGTGAGAGTATTAATTGATCTCCTGAATCATAAGGAGGAGAGAGAGGTGGTGTCTTAAAATATGTCATCAATTTTGCTAATTTTCAACATTATCATTGATCTATTTTGTGAAATTACTCCTAAGTTTCTCTGGTGCTACGTTATAACACACCTGTAATAGATCCTCAGTCCAGCTGGCAGAATGACTCTGTAAACATGTGAGGAAGATCTTATTCTGCCATGATACCTGTCTTCTAGCTTTTCCTCATGAACAGACTGATTCACAAGATCTATGTGACTGACACAGTTAAGTTTTTTTAATTCTTTATAAAGTTCATACACATATGTAAAACATATCTTGATCACACCTACCCTCCCATATACCCTGTCCATCATATTGTCCCTGGCCCATAATACTTTTTTATTCCAAATTAAAGTCAATATATATATATATATATATATATATATATATATATGTATAACTTAGCTTTCTACTGGCCAAAATTCTCTGTATAATGATAGGTGATAAGTAGCCCCTCCCTAATTCATATAGAATTTTGAACTGTCATATTCATTATTTATTTATTTATTTATTTATGAACCAAATGCTGTCCCTCATCCCAGTGCCCCCTATGCAGAGTTCTTCCCCCAACCCCCTCACCTTTTCCTCTGAGAGGGTCCCCCTCCTGGTATATCCCAATCTGGCATGTTAAGTCTCTTCATGGTTAGGTGTAACCTCTCCCATTGAGGCCACACAGGCAGCCCTATGTGCTGGGGACTTCAGTGTGGCCCTTGTGTGCTCTTTGGTTGGTAACTCAGTCTCTGAGAGCTGCTAAGACACTAGATTAATCGACTCTGTTGGTATTCCTGTGGAGTTCCTATCCCCTTCAGGCCTTCAGTCTTTTCCCCATCTCTTCCATAAGAGTTCAGTGTTTGGTTGTGGGTATCAGCATCTGTTTCAGTCAGCTGCTGGGTAGAACCTCTCAGGGGATTCATGACACACCCTACAGACCCAAAGAAGTTAAACCAGAGGGAAGGCCCAAGTGAGGATGCTTGAATCTCACATAGAAGGGAGAGTGCTATAGTCATAGGAGGCAAAAGGAGGAAGGGAACTGGGTAGGAGAGGGGATAGGGAAGGAAATTCAGAACGGGGAGTCAGGATCAGGTGTGGGGAGAGACAGGAGAGAGATCCAGAGGAACAGGAGAATGAATGGAAACCTGTGGCTGCAAGGGTGGGGAAAATCCTAGGACTCCCCAGAGACCTGGGATGAGAGAGACAATGCAGGTGACTTTAGACAAGATGCCTAACAGTGGGAACATGAAAACAAAAGAAGCCACCTCCTGTAGCCAGGCAAGACTCCTAGTGGAGGAATATGGGCACCAACCCACTCAACCAAAATTTGCACTGTCTAAAAATATTGCAGGGACAAAGATGGAGCAGAAGCTGAGGGTAGGCCAACCAATAACTGACCAACTTGAGACCAGTGCCATTGGCAAGACCCAATGCTTGATACTATTAATAATACTCGGTTATGCTTGCAGACAGGAGCCTAGCATAACTGTCACATTTCCTCTTAATTTTATTTTCCCAGGAGAGGAAGAATGTTTTTTATTTATTTGCTTTGTTGTTTTTGTTTTTGTCTTTGTTTTTTGTTTCATTTTGTTTTGTTTTGTTTTGTTTGTTTTGTCTTATAGGTTATAGGTGAAGCCAAGGCAGGGACTTTGAGGCAGGAACTAAAACAGAGTACACAGGAATGTGGTTTACTGGCTCACACTCCACAGCTTGCTCAGCTAGTTTATTTAAAAACAAAACAAAACAAAGCAAAAACCATTATGTTCCCTCTTCCCTTTCCTCCATCCAACCTCTCCCATGTACTACTACTCCCTGGCCGCTTTTGAAATCATGACATCCTTTTCCTGTACAGTCCATATAATGTGACTTGGATGTATATAATTTTAGAGCTGACCACTTTGCATTGGACAACTAATTGGGTGGTTCTCCCTGGAGTAAGGCTATTTCTTCTATCACCAGCATTCCTTACTTGTCTGAAGCACTTTGTCCGTTTGGGAGTGGGGCCCAGAGATGCAAGCATGTTCACTTTTTTTGTGTTTTACTTTCCGCTACTAATTGTCTTCATTTGTTGTGTCAGGTTAGTTGACCCTTCTTCACCTCAGATATCCTGTGAGACTCTCTTGGAATATTTTTTACCAACTATATTCCTGTGGTCAATTCTACCATTTCCAAGTATTTATTAAAATATTTTTAAGAAATAAAGACTCTAGACTTTATCAGTTTAGTATTGTTACTATTTAGTCAAGTGCTTGGAGGGTCTCTAAACGAGATGTATTTATTTTTCTTCTCTAAAACTTTTTAAAAAATATTTTTTGAGTTTGAATCTTGCTCCATATCTAGACTGATTTCAAACATGATATCCTCTTGGCTTACCCTCCAGGGTCCTGGGATTAAAGGCTTACTATGCTTGGCTCATAGTTTCCTCCTTGTAATACTATACTATACTATACTATACTATACTATACTATACTATACTATACTATACTAATTTAATTATTAAGCATCTCAGTTCCACTCTAATTCCATGTTATCCTTAAGGATCTCTGAGGGTAAGAATTTTTTCCTCATAGGCTCAAAAGCCATAGACTACAGTTCAGCACATAGATATGTGTTGTCTGAACACGCCCTGCCCAGCTTGTTTCAAGAGTCTAGAAATAGCATAAAGCCTAGCTAAATTATAGATGCCTATAAGGGGCTTTTTGAGCATTGCACAGTCTGGAATTTTGAACATGCATATCTTTACTATGTCTTAAATATATCTATCTTCTACATTTTGCCCTGTATGTCTCTTCTCAATTCTTTTAACCTACAAGGAATGGGCCACAAAAAGGAGGCTAATGCAAGATGCTATTGATATGCCACTATGTAGAAAAGCCTGCACATGGATTCTTAGGCTAGTGGTGCTCTTGGGATGAGAAATAACCCAGCACTTTTCCTGGCCCTGATTTCTAGTGCCTTGTCCCACTACTCTAATGAAACCCATGGATATCAAGGTGCTTGGCTAACTACAGGAGCTAAGGATCATCTGTTGGACAGGATTTGTACATGGTCCTCTTTAGCTTATCTGTCCCAGTTGTGCCACATAGGAGGAAGAGTCATTATCCATAGTTCACCTTCAGCTTCCTAAAACACTGTGCTTAGTGATTTTGTTCTGTAAAAGATGAACAGTGCACATATAATTTTTCTCAATGTATGTACAAGCACGTGAATTTATTTCAAGTGTTTATGAAACACTTTGTCCACTATCCTTTTGTAACTGGAAACCAGAACAAAATCCCACATGCTTCTATGAACAATTTAACAAGTACTTCAATTTTAGTTGACAAAATTTTGAAGAACAGAACATAATACATTTGTATCATGATTAATTTTTATATTGATTCATAGACACAGAAATGACCTTTGTTTCAATTCTATTGCTGACAAATTCTTAAGACCTCCAAGCTCAGAGGATCATCACAATATTTTACTTTCCTGTAGAGAGTGAAGCAGACATAAACATTTTGTAAGTCAGCATCTCAGGGAAAATCATTATTATGCAAATTACTCAACTGACTCAATGCCATAAAGGTTTATCTTATGACTCAAAATTAAAATTCTGTGAAAAAGTTTGATGAACATTGAATAAAGTAAATCTCTCTCTCTCTCTCTCTCTCTCTCTCTCTCTCTCTCTCTCTCTCTCTCTCTC
>NW_021604590.1:814687-853552 GCF_004785775.1 Grammomys surdaster | reverse complement strand
CTCTCTCTCTCTCTCTCTCTCTCTCTCTCTCTCTCTCTCTCTCTCTCCTAGTCATTATTGTAGACCTTAGAGTCATCTGTTTAAGAGAAATTTTAACACCACGATTTTCTTATTTGGAAAGCATGCAATTGCACAATACAATTTTAATTAATCTTAACACAAAAATACCCTCAACATATTGAACCATAAATAAATTGAAATTAGACACTTATACCCCAGTGAAGAAATATCAATACCCAAGAATAATTTTAGGAATCTGGCAATTCTCTACAGCAATATGATTTAAAATGTCCAGTGTGCATTTGAAGCTTAATTAGATATAATCATAAATTTTAAAACTATCAATTTGAATATCATAAATTAATAGTGCTTTCAAAATTATTTTAAATGCATCAAATATTGTTATTTCTCAGCTTTATATCTAAATTCAGCAATCTCTTCATGATAGATAAGATGTGATACTAAAACTCACTAGGAAGAGCAATGGACATAGCTTATTGCTAGAACCCCTGCTCAGCATGTGCAAAGCCCTGAGTTTTGTCCTTAGCACACTCCAAGCCAAAACAACATAGAAACTTATAACACAATTTGTAATTTATATGAAAAGAAGGTTTTCAGTGTTTGAAGGAAAATTTCAAAAATTAATATTGTTAGATCTTGGAAATGGAAGTTTAGTACTCTACATTAGACAATCATTCTAGCTGACTTACTACCCAGGTTTCTTGAATGTGGTTGTGCCAGCTTTCTGCCTTACTACCACCCCAATTTCTCTAGTTCCAACCATTATCAAAAGTATAAGTGCTGAGGTTTTCCCAAGACTCGAATAATCTCTTTATTATGAACCTCTGAACGACCAAAAACAACTTGCATAATTCTAATGAAAAGGGCACAGAATTAACATTTCACAAAGGACAAATGGGGTGTAATAAGGAATAATCATACCAAAGCAAGACAAAAAAGAAACAACAACAACAAAAGAAGATGAGATCTCATGATTCCATGTCAGACATCTGAGATGGAATCATCAAAGCCCCAAGAGGATTGGGAAGCCTAACCTCCTTGCATCAACTCAACTTCATGCATGCAGGTTTCTCCTGAGGATGTTCCACGCTTTTGGCTCTTCCTCTACCCTGTAATGTTGATTACAACTTGGGTGTCACAAACCCAGCTTTATGCAGGGACCTCTTACAGCCTCCTTTGTTGATTGTCCAACCAAAGCTATCATACAATACCTGGCTTTAGCAGCTGTCGAAGGCCATGTAACACGATACCCCTCAATACTTCCATTCCTCTTAAGACCTGTACCACATGGCCAAGTTCTGTTTCTGCCTAAGGATGTAGCCTGGAATGCTTAGACCACAACTGCAGGGCTTCTATGTGCCTTCTATGCTTTCTGCAGCAAAGTATTTCTTTAGGTTTTTGTATTCAAGTAGGGGAATCCTTCAGGTGAGGATTTCTTCCTTTAAATATATCAAGTCTTGCCTTTGAGACACCTTTCATATTATACTAGAGTAGTGTAAAAGGTTTCCCTTCAGTAATGATCTCTTCAACAATTACAACTAATTTTAATCACTAACCCTAATGTTATCCTGTCTAGAAACTTCTTCCACCAAGCACATTATTCTGTTACTTTTTAACTGAATTTTATTTAAGTTCCTTAGGCAAATTGAGACCAGATGCTTGGCCAAACCACGAAACATACCTGAAACATCCCATTTCTTCTCTGAAATATCATGGGCTGGGCTTGCACTGTTTCTCTTGACATTCTTGGTTTTCAATCTTCCACCAGAATTTCCTACTACACCCTGATTTCTGCCCAGAATTCCAAAACCGTCCACATTCCTCCCATAAACAAGTTCCAAAAGACTAAGGACCACGTGGCCATGTTTATCTCAACAGTGTCCCTATTCCTGGAACCAACTTTCAATCTTAGTTACTTCCCATGTTGCTGTGATAAAATACCTTGGTGTAGAAAGGGCTTATTTTGGCTTGCAGTTTGAAGGTACAGTCCATCATGGTATGGAATTCACGACAGCTGGAGCTTGAAACAAGTGGTTGGATTGCATCTATGGTTAGGAAACAAGTGATGATGAATTCTTACGCTCAGTTTCCCTTCTCCCTTCTTATTTTTTCTAGGATGCATCCCTGAAATGATACTGTCCATGATTAGGAAGAGTCTTCCTCCATCAGTGAACCTAATCAAAAAAATTCCTTATAGCTATGTCCAGAGGCCAACCTAACTAACCTAGATTACCATAAGCCTCATCTTCTATTGGTCTAGATCCTGTCAAGTTGACACCCAGTGTTAGCCATCATACCACATTATAGCTTTTTGTGAAAAATAACAAAATATTATCCATGCAAATAATTTCAAAGCTACACAAAAGGCTTTCTAAACCAATTTCCTATAACTCTAAGAAATCGAGAACACAGATTGAGAGACATAACATATTGGAGAAGTTCATGATGTATATTTACATATATACCTAAATATGTATATACGTGTGTAAATAAATATACTCACATAAACATGGCGTATGTCAAAGAGTGATACAAATATGACTAAATGTAGCACAAAGAAGAGAAGTTTCCACATTCCTCACTGTGTTACTGTTTTTTGGGGAAGTTTACTTTGAACAAAGAAACTAAGTATAATTACAAGAAAAAATAGAACACAATTTTAAAATTTTACAGAGCTATATGTTTCAAACCATTGTTACACTAAAATCGCCTTCAATTGATGAAAGTAACAACCAGATAATAAAAACCTCAGAGGCTCATGAGGATTCGATATTTCACCCCTTAGGATTTGTCCTTAATCATTCAGCCTTGAAAGCAATTGTTGTTCTTGGAATCTCGCAAGGGTAAAAAGATTAAGCAAAGGCAATTCATTTTCCTCTTCTGAGTTGTCAAAAATTCATTAAGAAGGCATGAACCATTCATTTAAAGTTACATTTTACTGAGAAATTTATCTGGAAAATAACAGAAAATTTAGGCATTTAAAAAAAAATTGTGCTCATGGCCTTGTCAACTATTGATAATTGACACTGAAGACTGTCATCTCTTTTACCTTTCAAAGCACAAATCATTGGTGTAATTACTGATTCAGTGAAAAAATAATTTTGTGAGCTCAACCCTAAGGTATGAAGATAGCGTGTTTATAATTAACAGTAAATACATTAATCGTGTAAAAATGTAAGCCCATATATATTCATATGTGTGACCTTGTGTACAGAAAATTATAACCCTAGTTCAAGAATCAAAATATTGCACTTGTAAGAAGTCTTAATGTGTGCAATTCCTAAAACTCTTTCCAGTATTGATCAATTGGTTCTACGTGCCAAGAATATTTTCTGGTCATTATATGAGTAAGAAAAATTAACTGGTATACTTGGTCTATAATTTCCTTTGCTTATGTTCAAGCCAAGATGTATATTCTTGAGCTATCACCAGTCATATTACCTTTTTTTTTCTTTGTTACTTCATCACTATACAATTTTAGTTTAGAATTAAAGGCATCTTATAATGGTGAATCAAAAGTCAACTGTACTTCTCCCCCATCTCCTCCCACATCTGAATTGCCCCCCTTTTCCCTTCCCCTCCTCTCTCCCTCTACTTCTAAGAGATTATTTTCTTCCCTCTTCTGTATAAGACTGTAGCATCTACACTTTGGTGTGACCTTCTTTCTTCTTAGGTTTCATGTGGTCTGTGAGTTGAATCATGGGTATTTTGAACTTCTTTTTGGCTAATA
Organism: Grammomys surdaster; assembly: GCF_004785775.1. Classification (NCBI taxonomy): domain Eukaryota; kingdom Metazoa; phylum Chordata; class Mammalia; order Rodentia; family Muridae; genus Grammomys; species Grammomys surdaster. The sequence goes on along the minus strand of NW_021604590.1, from coordinate 849,801 downwards.
TCTACTTATCAGTGAGTACATACTATGTGTGCTCTTTTGTGACTAGGTTACCTTACTTAGGATGATATTTTCTAGTTCTATCCACTTGCCTGCAAATTTCTTGAAGTCATTGTTTTTAATAGCTGAGAAATACTCCATTGTGTAATGTACCACATTTTCTGTATCCTTTCCCCTGTTGACAGACATCTGGGTTGGTTCCAACTTCTGGCTATTATAAATAAGGCTGACATGAACATAGTGGAACATGTGTCCTTGTTATATCTTTGAGCATCTTTTGGGTATATTCCCAGGAGTGGTATAGCTGGGTCCTCAGGTAGAACAATTTCAAATTTTTAGACTGATTTCCAGAGTGGTTGTACCAGCTTGCAATACAACCAGCAATGGAGGAGTGATCCTCTTCCTCCAAATCCTCTCCAGCATCTGCTGTCACCTGAGCTTTTGATCTTAACCACTTTGACTGGTGTAAGGTGTGGAATCTCAGTGTTGTTTTGTGACACACGCCCACCTCGCCAGCAAGGAAGACACGGCAACACACCATGATCCTTCCGCAGCAAACGTTTATTCCAATGAAAAGGAGGAAAGACCCTGGGCCCGGAAAAGGCACTGTTTATATACCCTTGGAGCGGCGTGTTCACTTCTGATTGGCTGCTTACTCATTACCCGCCAAAACGCCCCGGGATGGGCTGTGACTTGGCGCTTTTTTACCATAGCACATGCGCGGTTTACTTGTTTACTTGGAGGAGCACCAGATGCCAGCGCCATCTGTTTTGATTTGCATTTCCCTGATAACTAAGGATGTTGAACATTTCTTTAAGTGCTTCTAAGCCATTTGAGATTCCTCAGTTGAAAATTCTTTGTTTAGCTCTGAACCCTCATTTTTTAATAGTATTATTTGTTTCTCTGGAGTCTAAATTCTTGAGTTCTTTGTATATTTTGGATGTTAGTCCTCTATCAGATGCAGGGTTGGTGAAGATCTTATCCCAATCTGTGGATTCCTAGTTTGTCCTATTGACAGTATCCTTCACCTTACAGAAACGTTTCAATTTTATGAGGTCCCATATAGCAATTCTTGATCTTAGTACATAAGCCATTGGTGTGCTGTTCAGAAAAATTTCCTCTGTGCCAATGTGTTCAAAGTTCTTTCTTACTTTCTCTTCTACTAGATTCAGTGTATCTGGTTTTATGTGGAGGTCCTCGATCCACTTGGATTTGAGCTTTGTACAGGGAGATAAGAATGAATCAATTTGCATTTTTCTACATGCAGACCTCCAGTTGAACCAGCACATTTTGTTGAAAATGTTGTCTTTTTTCCACTGGATGGTTTTAGCTCCTTTGTCAAAGATCAAGTGACTAAAGATGTGTGGGTTCATTTCTGGGTCTTCAATTCTATTCCATTGATCTACCTGCCTGTCTCTGTACCAATACCATACAGTTTTTTATCACTATTACTCTGTAGTATAGCTTGAGGTCAGGGATGGTGATTTCCATAGAAGTTCTTTTATTGTTGAGAATGATTTTTGATATCCTGGATTTTTTTTTGTTATTCCATAAATTTTAGAATTGCTCTTTCTATTTCTGTGAAGAATTGTGTTGGAATTTTGATGGGGATTGCATTGAATATGTAGATTGCTTTAGGTAAGATGGCCATTTTTACTATGTTAATCCTGCCAATCCAAGACCAGGAGACATCTTTCTATCTTCTGAGCTGTTCTTCAATTTCTTTCTTCAGAGACTTGAAGTTCTTGTCATACAGATGTTTAACTTGCTTGGTTAACATCATACCAAGGTATTTCATATTAGTTGTGACTATTGTGAAGGATATTGTTTCTCTAATTTCTTTCTCAGCCTGTTTATCCTTTTAGTAGAAGAAAGCTACTGATTTGTTTGAGCTAATTTTGTATCTAGCCACTTTGCTGAAGTTGTTTATCAGCTGTAGGAATTCTCTTGTGGACTTTTTTTCAGGTCACTTATGTATAATCATATCATCTGCAAATAGTAATATTTTGACTTCCTTCTTTCTGATTTGTATCCCTTTGATCTCCTTTTGTTTCCTAATTGCTCTGGCAGAGTGGGCAGCCTTGTTTTGTCTCTGATGTTAGTGGGATTGTTTCAAGTTTTTCTCTACTTAGTTTGCTTCCCATTGAAGCATGGTCAGTCTAATAGGGGCTATACTTAAAAAAAAAATGGCTCACCCTCTCCTTGAAGGTCCCAATTGCCAATAATTGCCCAGGTAAAGATGGACTTTCAGGTTCCCTTCTCATCTCCATAGTGTAACTTTTCTGGATCATATGGTCCTTTTATTTTTAATTTTAAAAAGGCTTTGATACTATTTTCCATGGTCTATACACCATTTTACATTCCTAAAACAGTGCACCATGTTTCTAATTTTAATACATTCTTACCAGTACTTTGTGATTTTTAACTAATAAAAATTTAACCATATTTTATATTATGAATGAAATGTTATATATTAGTTAATATAGAGCATAGATAACAGACTATGTGACATATGATAGAGGATATATTTAATAATAACTCTATGTATATCACAGAATTTTTCTAATTTCTTTTTCCCTGAGGCATTGTTAATACTGCACCTGGTTCATGACTGGGGGGGAACAAAACCAACTCCACAGTAGATAATATAAAGCAAAAGCAGATGCTTATGAAGCTCTTATTTCATGTTGTTAATTTTAAGCATTTTTAGAAAGCCACAACATTCCTTGTGATGTTTATAATTATTTACAAGTAAAACTGGAAATAGACGTTTAATGTGAACTTAAATAATTTCATTCATTGTATCAGCACCAAGGTAGCTTCTTCCTCATTGTCTAATCTTTAGACTCAAATGAAAGGCACAGACAGTCCAAGTAATAAATATTTTGTGTGACTCAAATGGATTCCTGATTTTTGAAAGGCAAGAAATTATGAAAATTAAATTATGTTTAGAAACAGTTTTATCTGCAGAATCACAAATGCCAGAAATTAGCTATGGTAGGGGCAGAGGGATATGACAGGAAACAGCACATTGAATTTACTGGATGTGAAGCCTTCCAAATGTCTCTTGATTTTCAGAAATGCTGTTACTGCCAAAGGAACTTGAAACATCAATTGGAAATCATGTTTTGTGTCTCTCTCACTGTTGTGGGAAGGAAAGGCATGAAGGGTCACTAGAGATTCTTAAAAAACAATTGTCGAATTTTGACTTCCCGAATTAATTTCTTCCTGGTGTCTTACTGGTGTCTTTTTGCCCTAAAGCTAGCAGACCATAATGCATCTCAAAGGAAAACAGCATCCCATGATGATATTCTTTGTCTCTTGGGTCTAACTGCTGATGGATTTCCAGAAGTAACTTGTCACATGATTAGCCTGGAGTAGCAGATGGACTATTAAAATGGAACTTGATGAGCAACCCTTTCGAAGATGGTGGTTAATTTGCTCACAGTAGTTTTGTGATTCAAAAGACTTTGGCACAGTCTGGACATAATATTAACAAAGTTTGTCATCTATGTGTTAATGACTGCTGTTTTGAATGGCACCCAGGTCACAGTTTGAATTCTGCCCATTTTACAATATACTATCATATACTGCTAAAGAGATCTTATAAATACTAATAAGGTCACTTTCTCATTCTGACCAGTGGGTGATGCTGTGTAAAAACAGACATGGACTGCCTGGAATAGTGCGCTGTTAGGAGTTACTAATGTTGAGAAATGACCATTACAGTTTTGAGGTGGAGGCTACTGCTAAGACTTTACCTTATATTTATTATAATGTTTCTGTATATTATTTATTAATTAAAGTTGAGCCTAACCACAATATCATTAATAGTTAATTCCTCTTTGGGACCTGTGTGCATTTGTGTGATTAAATGTCTGTGCTTTTGCTCACAGAACCCACAAGCTGCTGTTCTGCATTGATTGTGAAGAATGCACAGAGGCTAGTGCCCATTATGAAATTTCCGTAAGGCATCCACAGTAATCTTCTCCTGAGTGTATCTAACCTCTGATGCTCCATTATGTGGGAAGAGAAAAACAAACTCTCTATTCACACTTTGTGGCTTTTAAAATAGCACATTTACAGTTGGATGAAGATTTCTGTGTACATTTTCACTATTATTTTTATATTTCTTTTTCTCCCTGAGCCAAAGAGACGGGTAGAGGGGAAGGGATGAGCTATATGAAGTCTGTTCACCAGTATAAAGAAAAATAAAACACTCAAGGCATTGGGTTCATTTTGACAAGCTAGAGACTATTTAAAAAGTCACACCATTCATAGCCCAACCACTTTACATAACAAATACTTTCTGCTCACTCAGGTTTGTACCTGTGCAGATCACTAGGGTTCTATGGCTCTCCCAACATTTGCCCCTGGCCTTTAGAATAGTAGTTTTGAACCTTCCTAATGTTGTGAACCTTTAATACAATTCCTCATATGGTGAACCTCAACAATAAAGTTATCTTGCTGCTACTTCATATCTGCAATTTTGCTACTTTTATGAATCTTAATGTAAATATATGGCATGCAGGAAATCTGATGTGACCTCCCAAAGGGACCATGATCCACAGGTTGAGAACTATTGCCTTAGAAAGAGAGTCTAGGTGGCTGTCTTTTTACAGCAGGTACATAAACTAGGGTGGGAGGTGTGTCTTGTCAACTGATGCTGAAGATTCTGAAGACCTTGCAAAGATTCAGCTTTAAAGTTACCATCACAGAGCACATTGGCCATGACTAGTTATGTGGGTAGACAGTCAAGGGATGGAGGTCTAGAAGAACATTATTGTCTATATCCCAGATGACATTTTGAGCAAACAGTATCTTACCTTACAACATTCCAATAAATAGACCACATTTTAAAACATCCCACATAAAAATTCCATCCATCCAATGATAGACTCATCTTGAAGGCTGAGGTTTCAGGATGGTATACAGTCATCTACAATATCTATATTCTTCCAATGATCGTCTAGATTCAGAGATATGGAATAAAATAACCTACCTCTGTACTTTCTTAATGGAAAGAATGAGAAAAGTTTCTGTTTGGAGAGAAAATTAGTCCAGTATAGTAGTGTCTTTTTGGTACCAAATCCAAATCCCACTGAACTTGCTACCAAGGACACTCTCATCCAGATGACTTTCACTTATTGATGCTTACTTCCTGCAGCCACTTTGAATACAGGACTGGGGAGTCTAACCCATTTGCTGGTATGTGCAAGTGTCTGAATTCCTGCCCACACAACTTTTAGTACCCTGTGGTTGTTTTCACTGGTGTCCCTCAGTATACACTACTTCCTTGTAAGAAAAGTCTATGTCCCTCTCCATATCAATCTCTGGGTTCGTCATTGATTGGGCCAAGAGCCATACAAGCAATATCAGACACCAGGTCTGTGTGGGACATGCTCTGGACTGAGTTGTGGGGTCCTGGGATTTTAAAGGACAGAATATAGAGTTTGGGGGACAGAGGTGTTTTTATCATGTTGACCTTTTTGTCAGGTGCCTCCTAGATCCTCGCTGCCTGTAAGATATTCTCATAACCGCGTTGGTTTTCTTGACAGGAAGGTGTTCTTATTGGTATGCTCAATTGGGAGTTGCTCAGCACCTTTGAGGCTCTTTGTTTTAAGTCATTATGCCTTCATTTCGGACACGGAAAGCATAAAGTGGAAAAGGGGCACTACATTCATCTGTTGCTTCCAGGTGAGTGGGTAAGGAGCTGAGCTTTTAAGGTCTATCCTAAGGATCTAAGGGGAGTAGTGAGGTTGACTTCATCAGCAGAAGAGGAATTTGACTTGATCTGGTGAAGTGGATTGTGCTACTGCCATCAAGAATGCTAGGAGAAACTTCTGAAAACAAGTGGTTAGACAGAGAGCTATAGCATGAATCTGATAAGACTGGAGATTAAGGGACCTAGTCAGGGAGTTAGCTAGGGTAGCCATTGTCCTCATGTGCACCTAATGATGGCAGTGAATTGATCTAAGAGGAACTTCTGTAACAAATTTAAAAGACAGGGCAAAGCATAAATTTGAGAATAATAAGGAGGAAAGGAGTGACTAAAAGGAAGAGACAGAGTGCAAAGAAAACAAAAGCCCATTCATAAACATGTTCTTGTGTCCCGCGCAACCTCCCGCCAGCAGGAAAGACGCGGCACACTCAGGATCCTTCTGCAGTATAAGCTTTAATGCATCTTGAGAGGGAGAGCATAAGCTTCACAAACGAGGAGGGACCCCAAGGGCCTAAAACCCTTCCCTTATATAGAAAGCTAAGCTCGCCTGGGACGTGGCAGTCTCTGATGGGCTCCTGTTGCCTCAGGCCACATGACGTGTTCCAACTGTCAGATTAATAAAGGCGGGAAAACCTTCCAGCGCATGCGCACAGACTTGTTAATGGCAATGATGTGATAAGGATAGCTTCCCACATCTGCCCCCTTTTTTATTTAAAAGTGATCCTAAGAAGAGGCCATAGAAAAGTGAAAGAGTTCAGGCCGGGCAGACACAAACCAATCAAAAGGAGAGAGGTCTAGATTTTCTCCTCCTCAATAAGTGAGGCAGGCCCGTGTCTCTACACTCACTTCGGGGTGCAATGGGAACTCGAGCCCTCCCGAGCTTAACGAGTGTGAGAACAACCATATCACAGTCCTCAAGGTGCAATGGGAACCCGAGCCCTTCTTGAGTCTGGATTTGGTTCCTGGGACAGATAGAGAGAAAGAATTAGGGAAGCCAAAATGCCCAACTCTTGTGCAATGGAGAAAAACTCCCAGAGGTGCCAGGGCCATTTGGCAGGGGGAGGAGATGGTATTACAGATTATGGCCTTGTCTTAACAGGTCTTTGGGGCGGTTGTTAATCATGGCTATCCAGTCCCTTAGTCCAGTGCTACAAGTGCCTGGGCAATCACCACCTTATCCTGTTGTCACTGTGACCTGAGCTTGCAAAGGAGCCACAACACGAGCGCCAGCCCACAGCAGAGCAAGGCTCCGAAAAGACCCACCCCCAACCATTCTTTAAAATAAGAAAATATTGAAGAGATCCATGTAGACAGTCCTTCGGTCAGGGACAAATCAAGTCTGGTAGAATTCACTTCTATAATCGCAAAGCGTAACTTCTGAAGCGTCTCTTCAAACTCTACAGTCCAATTCTGTAATAAAAACTGAGATAAAGTTTTAGAAAAATTTGCTGCTCTAGTATAATTTTCATATTGAATAGAGGTAACACAAAGTCCCGCCATTTTTTGTTCGCAGCCCAATTGGGCTAATTGCCACAACATGTCAATCTGTTCCTGAACGAGGTCAATGCGTTGATTCACTAGCATTAATCTTCCCAGGATTTGTGAGTTGGCAGAGACCTGTTCATCTAGTGCTGACGTGACCGAGGCAGACAGATGATTAATAGTGTCTACTGTCTGTACTGAAGAGGAAAGGGCCAAAGCAGAGGTGGTAACTGCGCCAGCCACAGCTGTTGTGGCAATGATGGCAACTATAATGGCAGAGATACCAAAATCTCTCTTCACTCTAAAAGTGCTTAAACTATTAGGTGCCTCAACCGGCACAGATACAAATCTAGGTAGCCAAATTACCAAAGCAAAAGGAAAGGCAGTAGCATTCCAACAAAGTCTATAAAAACAAATTTTAGGAATACATCGTAGGGTATCTTTCCAAATAGTACTATCATTACTAACAAGCCAGATAAAAGGGGGCCAAACACATACTGGTGTGGGTTTAAAGGCCAACTCCCTAAAAGGAGACTAAGAAATGACTGAGGTCATCCAGGAAACACTTCTTGACCCTGTCTGTCCTTTCCAATCGTATTTTAACTGTCCTTTGGCAGCCTTGCCTCCATTAATCATAACCATGGAAGATAAATCTGTGCAGCTTCTGTTAATGCCACAAAGAAGCCATTGATCAAAGGGATTAGCAACCATGCTGTGGACTGGTTATAAATTTGGATATACTGACTGGTTTTATTAGGGGAGGGAATGATCATAAAACATAGGCTCCCCTTCAAAACATAACTATTGTTAGTTTCCACAGCGTTTTATTGGTCGCAAAAAAGCATGGAAACACCTGAGCATTATGCATCACTGGCATAGGAATAGGGAATGTATTCATTATGGCCCATCTCTGAACCCCCAAAATACTAGGAACCCAGAGATGGAGGATCCACAGCATCACTGGGTTGTTGGTCGCTGGCAGCATCTTGGTCCGGTTCTCCGACCTTCCTTGTTAATCTCTCTGGGATCCAAAATGGGCTTTCTTCATTCTGTGGGAAAACACAAACAGCTCCCCTGGATCTTATCAAAATAGGATCCGGTCCTTTCCATTTATTAGCCAGAACATCTTTCCATTTCACTAGATCCTTTGGTCGATCAGGTTCTGCGAAGTGGCGGTCAGCCGCTGTGCGACCATGATCATCTAAATTTAAAAAATTGAGAGTAAAGAGTGCCATAGATATGGCTACTCTGGGAACTGGGGGAAGAATGTCTTTCATTCCCCCTTTCTGTTTTAATAGATAAGTCTTCAAAGTACGATGTGCACGTTCGACAATGCCTTGTCCTTGTGGATTATAAGGTAGACCTGTCAGATGAGTAACCCCCATCTGCCTGCAAAACTGGGAAAACTTTTTGGACACATAAGCTGGTCCATTATCCGTTTTTAGAATCTTAGGTTGGCCCCAAGCACTCCATGCCTCAAGACAGTGTTGAATTACATGGGAAGCTTTTTCCCCCGTCAATGGTGTAGCTGACAGAACTCCAGAACAGGTATCAATGGAGACATGTAGATATTGTGACTTCCCAAAAGAAGGTATGTGAGTCACATCCATTTGCCAAATTTGTAACGGCTGTATGCCCCTGGGATTAATTCCCACATGAGGGACTGATAAGAATTCACAGCAATTCTGGCATTGCACAACAATATCTCTTGCCTCTTTTCTGGTGATAGAAAAACGGCGTCGTAGAGTCTCTGCCGTTACATGAAAAGTATTATGAAAATTCTTTGCCAGATCTAAGGGGGACAATAGGACCATAGCCATCACCCTTGTGGCCCTGTCTGCCAGCTCGTTGCCTCTGCTCATAGGTCCGGGGAGTCCAGAATGAGCCCGAATATGTGTAATAAACACTGGGGCTCTCCTTTGTAACAAAGCTTGTTGAATTTTCAAAAAGATGTCATGTACAGGGCTAGAAGATTTAATAACCCCCGCTACTTCTAGGAGATTCACTGCATTCACCACATAAGCAGAGTCAGAAACAATGTTAAGGGGACCTGGAAAAATCTCAAGAACCTCTAATACGACCATGCATTCAACCACTTGAGGAGATGTTATAGCATAATGTTTGGATACCACCTTGTCATCCACCACGTATGCCCCTATGCCAGTGGCAGATCCGTCAGTATAGACGACAAGCCCTCCTTTGATGGGGCCTGTAGAAGTAACTCTAGGAAATACAAGGGACTGTCTCGATGCAAATTGTAATATAGGATGTTTAGGATAATGATTATCAATTTTTCCTAGAAAGGTAGACACTAATATTGCCCAATCATCAGAAGAAGCGGCTAAAATTTGTATTTGGGCAGCTGTATAAGGCACAAAAAGTGTGGCTGGCTCAATTCCAAAATGAGTAATGGCTGCCTTAACACCCCTACATGCAAGTTGTGCAACCGCCCCTGGATACCAATCAATTCTTTTGTTTGGGGATATATTAGGGTGAATCCATAATAGGGGTCCCTGTTGCCACAAAACAGCCGTCGGTAGACTCGCTGTTTTTAAAATACATAGAGCAAAAGGTAAAGAGGGATCAATACGCTGAAGTTGTGCATCCTGTAATGCATCTTCGACTAATTGCAAAGCCTGACGGGCTGCAGGGGTAAAACTTCTGGGCGAAGAAATATGTGGGTCCCCTTCAAGAATGGCGAACAGAGGCTTAAGTTCTACTGTGGGGATCTTTAAAAATGGCCTGATCCAATTTATATCTCCCAGCAGTTTTTGGAAATCATTAAGGGTGCGGAGGCAATCTCTGCGGATCTCAACCTTTTGAGGACGTATACAAGTGGGAAAGATAGATGTTCCTAGAAATTCTCCCGTACTAAACAGTTGCACCTTTTCTGTAGCTATTTGTAAACCCCATCGCCCTAACAGGTATGATAACTGTGGATAAACCCTCTTCAGAGTCTGAACCTCTTTATGAGCAATCAAAATATCATCCATATAATGAAGAATAAGAATGGCAGGAAATTGTTGTTGTAAAGGCTCTAAAGCAGCTTGCACAAAAGTCTGGCAGATGGTGGGGCTATTAGCCATTCCCTGAGGCAAAACCTTCCATTGAAACCGTTTATCTGGGCCAGCATGATTAATAGTAGGCAGTGTAAAGGCAAACCGAGGTCTATCTTGAACACACAGTGGAATGGAAAAAAAGCAGTCTTTAATGTCCACTATGAGAAGAGACCAGTCTTTTGGAAGAGCAGAAAGGACGGGGAGCCCTCTCTGCACTTGGCCCAGCAAATTCATCTGTTCATTAATTGCCCGGAGGTCGTGTAACAACCGCCATTTCCCAGATTTCTTCTTGATTGCAAAAATGGGTGTATTCCAAGGCGAAGTAGAAACTTCAATATGGCCAAGGGTCATCTGTTCTTTTATTAATTCTGTGATGGCCTCTAATTTTTCAGAGGATAGTGGCCATTGAGGAACCCACACCGGATCCTCTGTTTTCCAAGGTATGGGCAGGAATCCCTCAACGGCCCCTAGGAAAAACCCAGACCTTTTCTATCTTGTTTGTTGGAGGGTGAAATAAGTTTGACCCTTCCTTGCCTAAACTTGCCCAAACCACTTCCTTGTTCGTATCCCATTCTCGTCATCATTGCTTTAGCCTGTGAGGAATACGAGGTGATATGGGATGACTCTATAGGATATTCATTGGACAGGGTGAAGCCCATACCTTGTAAAATATCTCTTCCCCAAAGATTAACAGGAAGAGGGAGCACATAAGGAATAAATCTTCCTTTCCTACCATCAGGTGCCTCCCAATACAAAGCAGTAGAACTGATGGTAGGACTAGATTGATACCCTAGCCCCTGTAGGGAATGGGAGGACTCAGTAACAGGCCATGTTTTGGGCCACCATTGTGTGGATATAATACTTTTGTCCGCTCCGGTATCCATAATTCCCTCAAAGCTTTTTCCCTGTACCTTTAGGATTAATTTGGGTCTTTCATTTAATGATATCATCAGATAAGCAGAATCATTTCCTGAGGAGCCAATCTGTCTTGTGTCTGTTTCTGTCTCATCTTCCATACCTGGCATAAGCAATAATTGGGCAATACGATCACCCTTGCTGATGGAGAACACTCCTTTTGGGCTAGAGGCCAAGACTTGCAATTCAGTAGAATGTTGAATGTCTACTATGCCTGGCAAGACTATCAAGCCCTGTAGTGTAAGTGACGCTCGGCCCAATATAAGTCCCAGGGCCCCAGGGGTTAACATTACAGGTTCAACTGGGACTGGCTGGACTCCCATCTGAGGGATTAATAGGAAATCGGAGGCGGCGCGCAGGTCCAATCGGCACGGTCGCCCTGGGAGGACTCTGATCGTTCTCTCTCCTGAACTTCCTGGGTTTTGGTCCAACGGATCCCATATCTTTGAGGGCCCTGGGTCCGAGGGCCCGCCACTCCGTTTTTTTTGTCATCTAAAGGAGGGAGAAGCCGGCCCTTCATGTCTCTAATGGAACGGCATGAACTGGCCTTATGGTATCCTTTGCCACATCTGTCACAGAGCGAGGGAACACCTGGTTTCCTGTTAGCCGTGGGGCAATCTCTCTTAAAATGACCAGGCTTGCCACACCTATAACAGACCTTAAGATTAGTTTTATCAACTGGGCGTCTCTGTGACTGGAGAATGGCTGCCGCCAATCCGGCGTTAGTAAGTGGTCCACCAAGCTCTCGACAAACCCGCAGCCAGTCTTGTAACCCCTTATGTTTTCGTGGGGCAATGGCTGCATGACATTCTTGTGTGGCTTGCTCAAAGATTAATTGTTGAATCAGAGGCTCCATCGGACTAGTATCTCCAAAAATACGCCCCGCAGCCTCTGTCATTCTAGCCACATAGTCTGAGAAAGATTCTTGAGGCCCCTGAACTATCCTGGTAAGTTGTGTGTTGCCCTCTCCTTTCTTGGAGAGTGCCTTCCATGCCTTAATGGCTGTAGCTGCAACCTGAGCGTAGGCTCCCCAGTGGTAATGGGTTTGGTCGGCAGCATAGGCTCCCTGACCTGTCAACAAGTCCATTGTCCATTCCCTCGGTTCAGGAGTGAGAGCGACAGCGTTGGCGCGAGCCTGTATTTGTGCGGCTTCGTACCATAACGCCTTCCATTCCATGTATTGACCCATGCTGGGAAGGGCTGCTTGAACAATCACTTGCCAATCTGCGGGAGTTAAGGCATTGCTGGCAAGTCTATCTAATTGTACCAAAGTAAAATTGGCGTTGGGCCCATATTTACGAACTGATTCGGCCAATTCTTTTAGTTGAGTAAAGTCTACAGGAGCGTACACTCGCCCTCCATTTTCTGTTTCAAAAACAGGGAAAGCTGTCCTGAGCTTCTTCCTGACTTTCTCTGAGAGCAGGGAATATCCCGAGTGAGGAGCGTATGGGGGAGGAGGAATTGAGGGGGCCGAGGGAACCGTTTTCTTAGGGGGCTTCCTCAGAGGCTTTCTGATTCTACGCTCATCAGGATGGTATCTCTCTGCCTCGTACTCTGCTGCTTCCTCGTCTAACTCCGCCTCCTCTGTAGAATCTAATGACTCCTCACTGGAGTCCCCAGAGGAACTCTCTGCACTGTCGATAGTCAGTGCCTCTAGGTTGGGGTAAAGCGAGCTTTTCCCATTAGGGGGTATCTCTCCTTTTTTAGGAGGGTTCTTTTCTTCAGCTGAAAGGTGTTCCTTTTCCTTTTGTTTCGGTATTTTTCCTACGCGCGCCCATCCTCTCACTGCGTTCGGTTTCTGACATGCTATCCTGAACATCTTCTAGCGTAGCCTGTCCTTTCCTTATGGCTATCTTACAGTTTTCATCTTGTAGGCAGTTCTTAATAAGTTTCCAGATCGCAACTGTGCCGTTACTCAAATCGTTGTCATCGCGGTGCCTTTCTAAGTCCTTTCCCAGTTTATTCCAAGAGGGGAGAGCCAAAGACCCAGAGACGGCAAACCAGGGGGCAACGCGATCCACCTCTTTTATGAAGTTCCTCAAAGTCCTGTTAGCAATTTTAATATCCCGCTGTTTGAGTACGGCCTCCAAAGTAGTGATTATTGACTGTGATGAACCCATGACGGCCGCGGCTTATCTACGTCCGCCTTAGTACCGTCTCAAAAGTGAAAGTAACAGCGGCCCAGCCCGCGGCTTATCTACGTCCGACTAACGGCCGGGGAGTCAAGAGGAACTTTGTCCCACCTTTATCTACAGGAGGGAGAAAGAGACAAGACCAGTGTCACTGGCTATTTACTTCAGACTACTTTGCTACTAACAATGGCCACCGCGAAGACAGGGCAAAACAAGCACCATGAAAATGACAGCCAAGCACAACCCGAATATTTCAGGAATAGACATACCTCTCCGAACTCACCCCTGCAGTTCTGAATCCTCCTCTATCGAGGGGTCCTCCAAGGTGCTGACGATGGCAAGGTCAAGTGTCCGGGGTTTCTCGCACCAGTTGTCCCGCGCAACCTCCCGCCAGCAGGAAAGACGCGGCACACTCAGGATCCTTCTGCAGTATAAGCTTTAATGCATCTTGAGAGGGAGAGCATAAGCTTCACAAACGAGGAGGGACCCCAAGGGCCTAAAACCCTTCCCTTATATAGAAAGCTAAGCTCGCCTGGGACGTGGCAGTCTCTGATGGGCTCCTGTTGCCTCAGGCCACATGACGTGTTCCAACTGTCAGATTAATAAAGGCGGGAAAACCTTCCAGCGCATGCGCACAGACTTGTTAATGGCAATGATGTGATAAGGATAGCTTCCCACATTCTTGGAGCTAGGCTGCTTTGTCTGGCCTCAGTGAGAGAAGATTCTCTTAACCCTCTAGAGACTTGAAGTGCTATGTGGGGGGATACTGATGCGGGCCCACCCACTCAGAGGAGCAGGGGAGGGGGAATAGAGGGAAGGATTATGGGAGGGGTGACCAGGAGAGGGGCAATGAATTGTATATAAAGTGAATAAATATAAAACAATCTATCAATTAATAAAACCTATCTATAAAAGGAGACTTGTTGCTATTTTTTGTAGACCTGCCTGAAGCAAGGATCTTGAAATGCATATTTGTTTATTTGTCTATTTTTTAAAAGTTAGTAGTGGTCAAAATATGTTAAAAATAAGTAAAGTGTTTGTATATATACACAAATATTCATATATCTATGGATATATATTCAGTATATTCACTTAAACAAAAACATATTTAAAAGCACAGACATAAGTTATTCTTTTTTAAAAGAAGAGCTGTTGTTCAATACAAAACTGCATACCCTGGAACTGGAGTAATCATCTTTTAATGTTAATTTATATCCTTATGTAATAGTAACCATGTTGTAGAACCAGAATTAGGATGAGAATTAAGGAGAAAATAGCTTAATCAGAACTGTATGATTATTTATATCTGATCATTTAAAGCTCATTAATTTTTTTTAATTTAGAAACTCATGTTAGTTGTCTCGAAGTAAGATTTAGTCCCATTAGATATCTCTATTTGCTATACCATTATTTTGCCTTTTACCATTATTTTGTTCCTTAAAATTTTAGTTTCATTTTGAACAAAATGAATATTGGCCGATGTAACAACTTCAGAGGACACGAGCACTTATTTGTAAGTAAATTGTATACTAAGTACATTATTTAAAAACAAGCAAACCATCCATAATCACATGTAGACAGGTAGTCTATATATACACATAATGATACATAAGATATAGTTAAATAAAAAATTTGAATGTTATTGTTCATTAAGATTATGGGATTTTTTTCATCATTCCCATTGTGAAAGGGAAACTAAACAGGGACTTTTTAGGCAACATATTGTTAGACAGAAATGAACACAGACAATGAAAGGCAAAGGAGTCTTAAGTGCTATGGTAGGGGTCCAAATTGGGAGAGATGAAATAGCTTCTATCTCAGAGGAAAATGGTCCCAGAGATACCAGGAGAAAATATCAAACAGTCAGCAGTGCCTGCAGCTCCTCACTGGCAGCAGCTTGGCTAGCATTTGGCAGATTATACTTTGAGTCCCTGTTGGGATTTTTTTTCCCTTTTTTTAATAGCAATATTCGGCCCAGGGCCATCTTAAATCTCAAAATATTAAGTCAATACATTAGGTCCCTAGGCTGTCTTAAAGCTCAGTGTTAAGTCTCTTTACTAGGTTGCCTCCTTAGAAGCCAGTCAACAACCATAGGGACCTGATCTATCTTTTTGTTCTAAGAAACATTCAAGGAGTCCATCAGAGGGAAAGAGGTCCCAAATCGCAAATTTGTATTAGCATTTGTGACAGAGAAAGAGAGAGAGAGAGAGAGAGAGAGAGAGAGAGAGAGAGATATTTTCTGACAAAGGCTAAAGCAGTACAATTACATGGCTATCACCATAAATATTTAGAAATTAATTTGACAACATGGCAATTGGCATTATAGCCTATAGGTGTTTTGTTTTTGTTTTATATAGATTTTTTTATAATAATTTATTTTTCTCAAATCGTAGTTCATTCACACAGGGGTTATAAACACAGAAAGGCAGGATGTGGGGAAGGGAATGACACTGGAGTGTGGGTGTTCAGGGGGAATACAGATATCTTCAGAATCAGGTATCGGCTGGGTGAAGGTTCAGGGGACAAGTCACTATGACTCTGCCTAAGACTCTCTTGACCTTATCTAAGTTGGTATTGTCTGCCAAGGCTACCTATTTACAAGGTCTATGACTACTCAGGCTTGTAGATTTCCACAAAAGCTGCCTGTTTACATTAGCTTATAGCCATCTGTTTCAGTGTTTTTCCACTGAGACCCAAGACTTGGTGTTAGTATACATGTGTGACAGGCCTATTGCTGATTTTAGGCCTATGGTTGATTGTAGGCCTTCAGTGTGTAAGCAGGGCTGCCCCTGACGTCTCCTCCCTTCTCTAAGTATAGAAGGGCTGCGGCAATTCTAATCTTGAGAAGGTGGGGATAGAGGCCTGACCTCCAGTAATTGAAGGGGACCTTGTAATGGCTCTGGTCACCCTGTCGTTGTCCAGTGAGGCATGAGGGCCATACCCATCCCGTACAAGGAGGGCGATCTTGTTTATATAGCTTTTTAAGACCAGAAAAAAACTTGTTAATTTCATGCTGGCTGTCACTTATTTTGTGGCAGTCTATCAAATTTTCCATCAGAGTGTAAGTAGCAATGAAAGAACCAGATAAGGAGACCAAAGGGTCAGGAGAATAAATGTAGGTGAAGAGAATGGATTCAGAATTTTCAACAGCAAATTCAGTTTCTGCATAGCTATGGCTCTTCAACTGTGTGGGGAAAGTTTGAGCCATGTTCTCTTATTTCAAGTCTGTGACTATGTAACTTCAATGCACAATGGTTCCACGGTAGACAAAACAGACTACAAATAAAGTAGCTTTTGATAATTTTATGACTTTTGAAAAATTAAAAACATAAACTTTTTTCCAATTGTCTACTTTCACTGTACTTAAAAATGTTTCCATTAGAGTGTTCCTTATTGATTAGGTGTAGATTACTTGGTCATTGATAATTAACAGGATCATTTGTAAGTTGCCCACAGTGTGATTTAAATTTAAATTCAATTTTTGAATTGATATTGGACATTTGATATTCCTTAAGGAGATAATACTGCCATAGTTAACTAACTTATATACTTTTTGCTGTGGGAAATTATTTCAAATGAAACATGAATTGTCAGAAATCAATTTACATTGTGCCAGTGTTTCAGTCACATAACAATTACCATCCATTTAACCCTTAATGGGAATTTAAATTCCCTAAATATACTTAAGTATTGGTCATCCCATATATGGATATTATACAGTGCTGCTAGCAAAAATAAGATTGTTAATATGTAATAATAAGCTACACAAAATCACGTAGTTAAATAGTGTAAATATAAATATTTTCAATTCACAGGAAGGCTGCTAGCAGGCAGCTGTGTCATCTGCTTCAAAGATCTAGCTCTTAAGCACTGTAGATTTTCCTTTCAAGTGGCTGACCACAAATGAGCTAATGTCTGGTGTGTGTGTGTGTGTGTGTGTGTGTGTGTGTGTGTGTGTGTGCGTGTACTGCTCAGAAATTAGCCTAAGATTTTATGCATGCTCAGCTGGTGCTCTCTCACCTCCTTCCTCGTCTCCACATCCTCAACCTGTGTTTGATTTTTGTATGGTTGTGATACTAGTTCCATATGACCCAAAATTACTGGTTAAGTTAACTTATGCATTTTCAAAAATGTATATTATTCATTTATTTACTAAGGACCATAGCTCTTAGTTTACTTGAATTAAAAAAAAAAACCTGGATATTATCTGTGCATTAAAATTAATTTTGATACTTCTCATCTTCCATGCAATATAGCCTTTTATTTTTCTTCTTTACAACAAGCTACAGAACATGTAGACAGATCTATTTTCATTGGTGGCCATGTGTGTTCTTTAAAGTTGTTAGATTTCCTATATCCTCAGTACTTGGGATGCTGAGACAGGAGGAGTTTGAGTTTGAGACAAGCCTTGCTACATGGTAAAATCTAGTCCATCTTGGCCTGTATAACATGACACTGTGAAAGAGTAGAGAGACAGTAGCAAAAGGGAGAAACTGACAGACAGAAAATCACAGGAAAAACTATGAATAAATGAGCGTGATATGTTTTGTTGTTCCCAGCAAACTTAGTTACAGAAACATAGACTTAAAAAAAGCAACTTATTTTGTTTTAATAAGTCAAAGATGAATAAATATTTTAGCCCCATCTTAAAGCTCTCAAACTAAAGGATTTTTCTTCTTTGAGAAACTTGAGTTCTGGCATACAAAACCAACCAATGTGGAAACAAAGACTGAAGATTTTTACATTAATTGTAGATCTAAGAGTAATTCTGTGATCTTTATTTTCTTCCAGCCTAGCAGGTATGTATTATTTCCTCTTGCTTTTATTAGTGTGCGTTTACATATTAAAAAATAAAGTTCTTGACTCAAAGTAATACAACTTCCTCCCACAGTACAATCTAGTGGTAATAGTATTCTTTAGATCTTTCACACATTTGACTTGCAGAATAAGCAATATGGGTTTAATTGCATTACTCTCTATATAAATACACACTTTCCCCAGCACCTTTAATTAAAGACTGTCTTTCTCTTGAGATTTCATTGAAAAGCAGCTCATACTACAAATACATGCATTAATTCTGTATTCTCTATTTTATGTCTATTCTTATGTCAATACCATGCTCTTTTAATTACTGTCATTTTACAGTATATTTTGAACTAAAATAAATCAGATATAAAAAGACAAATACGTTATTCATTTGTAAGACCTAATATGTTGATCTCATAAGAATAAAGAACAGAATAGTAGTTACCATAGACTGAAGTCAGGGTTAGAAAGAGGCTAATCAATGAGTAAAATATTTATTAGAACAATAAATTCCAATGTGTATAGTACAAAGCCTATAATTGTACTGTACCATTTCAAAAAAATTTACAAGAAAGGATTCTGAGTATTTATAGCACAGAGCCATGGAAGAGTTTGAACTACAAACACACTTGTAGACCGAGGCATGGAGACTACAAATTCTAGGACTACTTGCTACAGAATGAGATCAAGTCTAGGTAACTTAGTTAAAAGATAACTGTGGATGTGGCCCATTCCTAGAGTTTGCCTGGCATGAACCTGAATTCAGTCTCTAGGACTCTCCTTTAAAAAAAAAGACATCTTAAAAGTTTGGGCAATGTATGTGGTAATATCATTGCACCTATAATCATAATAATGTCATGACACTGCACCTCATAAATATGAACAATCATACCTTGATTAAAAACAAAAAAATATAAAAATAAACAATAAAAGAATGGGCCAAATGCCATGCCATGACATGACAGGACTCTCACCTGTTTCAGCTTTACCACCAAGATCCCAAACCTGTAGAGAAACTCAGTTCTATCTACTAATCCAGGAAAGCTATAACCTCAGTGAATGTCTACCCAAGACACAAGAGAGAATCAGTGTGAACCAGTAGCCGGGTAAGAAGTCAGAATTCTCATAGTCTCATCAGAAAACATCAGGTTGACTGACATAGGGAGTAAAATCAAACTAACCTGCAGCAGCAAACAACAGTGTTATTGAATGAATAAATTACAATGAATAACGGTAATAAAGTCAAAGTCTTGGTAGACAGAAATGGTCAAGCCCAAAGTTAGAACACAAGAGCAATCATGATAATAGATTATAAATAATAATCAATTATAAAGCATTCAGGGTAAGCTAAAAACTGAAGCAAACATTTGCAGAGTCTCCGTGTGGTCAGTTACATACATTTAGTTTTAGCTCAATGATTTTGCAGGCCACAGTACAGTTTGTCTGATTGCAAGTTAACATCAATGAAGTTATATCTCTAATCATGTTTATGGCTTACATATGCCTATATTCATCTTCTGTTGATGCTGAATCAAATCTATCCCATCATTGCTGATTAACCCAGCATTATTTTGCTTTAAGGATGTCTACATTGGTGGTTTCTCTGATCCAAGTACATAAAGTTGATCCCAAGGAATTTTTCTGTAGAAGGTTGACTCTAAATCTCATTTCGATTTCTGTTAGTTTTGTTTTAGGTCTTGAAGGCTTCTAGGGTCCTCCCTAGTCTATCGACACCCTAGAGTCTTGCACAGAGTATAGATTTCGCTTTTGGTTGCAATCTTTTGGGCTTCCCTGACTTCTCTTTGCATTCCATTTTATCTCTCTGGCACAAGCTGAAGTGCTTTTTCAGAGCTGTGGGCGCTGATGATTAGACTGTAGTTCTTTTTGCCATTTAAGATAGTATATTCACATAGTCATTTGGGAATTGCAGCATGGCCAGCTTAGTGGGGAGACATTATTCTACCTGACACAATGCCCAGTCTTCACTCCCTTTTGAATTTAGTAGCTTTTACTATTAGTCCTGTTTAAGTACTTTACATCTACCTTGTGAATTAAACAGAAGATAGGACTGCTCCAAGACATGGCTGAGGAGGAGGTTTTTATATGAAGCAGAGTACAGCCAGAGACATCTAGAATTCAGAGCAGCGAGAAACTACACATGACCAGTGGACTGAACCAGGCCATGAGAGAATAAAGAGAGGGTGAGAGTGAGAGAGGGAGAGAGAGAGAGAGAGGAGAGAGGGCCAAGAGGACCAAGTGAGCATATAGCCAACATTGTAGAGTTATACAGGATAAAGAAGCTGGGAGAATGGAAGCAAAGTCCCTGAGCTAGGGAGGCTTAGGGTAGGAGGAAGATGAGAACTGCTGGGAGGAGCCAGCATTCTGTAACAGTGCTTACTATGATGCTGAGAGAGCTCTGAGTCTAAGCAGACACTTTGGTATAGGGACCACAGTTAGGCATTTGTCATAGATTTCTTTGGACCTGACACCCTTTGTGTCAGGAGATACTAAAACACCTAAGCAAAAGTTTACAATGATCAGAATATGCATGGAAATTAGAAAGTCTTGAGGAAAAGAATATGGTATAGTGGTTGATGAAATAAATTCTGTTCTAGAAGGTTTTCTATGACCTCTGCTGAGTACACATGAAAACCAATTAGATTTTTTGTTGTTGTTTTTGGTGCAGGTTTTACCCAGCATGGGAAGATGAACTGAGAAGTGAGAGAGAGTCAAGCAAAGAGCTCTGTGTCAAGAGAAGCCAGAGAAGGTAATTCTTCACAAGTACTTTCCTGAAAAGTACTGTATGGCTGTTGGACACATACTTACCCCAATTCTGTTGTTTTTTATTTCCTTTGCAACCATCCTTTTCCTTTTCTCATTCATTCAGTCATTGTCTTCTTCAGTTCACTTGTAAAATATATCAGCTCCCTAGAGGATAGGGTTTTCTCTCATTGAGAAGATTCTTTGTTGGTTTTTTTTTCCTGATGCCATCTAAGTGGACACTGTAACTTTATCAGTAACATTTGCTCAGAGCACATTTTAGGGAAAATGGTTTCTGGGAAAAGGGAAGGAGAGTTCATTTCCTCCATTCTGTGATGATTCCAGTAAAGCGCTGTGAGGATGGGCTGTTTATGGTCAGAGTATTCTCGTTTTCTGAATTGTTTCTCCAGAGGATGCCACGGTCCAGTTTAATCTTCACGGTTACACAGCTTCACAACCAAAACTTCAGTTTCCTGGAGTTTATCCGTGGAATTCACATTTATCTGGAAATATTCAATTTACACAAATTATATAGTAGGACATATAATTCCCTTTTCATTGTGGTCATGGTATTTTTTTAATCTTGCTAATTTTAATAAAAGAGAAGACTATTGTTTAATATTTTGTTATTTTATTACATTTATGTTTTAGCAAGAATAAGGGAGAAAGGTTGGTATAATTTTGTGTAATCATTTTGAGACCCATTACTGAATTAACCAATAATAAATTATTTAACAAAATACTCCAGAAAACTCATGTTAGCGAAAACTCTGTTACCCTCAGAGTTTTGTTGGTCCAAATGCCAAAGGTCCTTGTAGAAGCAGTGAGTGGTGGCATATCATGGTAGGGATGTTAAGAGGAGCAAAATTATGCCATATGAACCAAAGCTAAGAGTGTGAAACAGTGACAGAGACAGAAACAGACACGCAGACAGACAGACAGACAGACGGATGGATGGAGACAGACAGATGGACAGACGGACAGACAGATATGAACGCATTTGTCCATACACATACACAGAGAGGTGGGGGGAGGGAGAGGGAGAGGGAGAGGGAGAGGGAGAGGGAGAGGGAGAGGGAGAGGGAGAGGGAGGAGAGGAAGGAGGAGGGGGAGGGGGAGGGGGAGAGGGAGGGGTGCAGGCAGATGGAAAGACCCAGGTCCCACTCTCTTTTTCTGGGTCTACTCCCAATAAACAAAGGACTTTTCATAGGCTCTATGTATAAAGGTTCTCCAACCTCCCAATAGTGTCACCTTACAGAGCAAGCCCTCAATTTTGGACCTTTATGGGACTAATATCCAAGCCATAGTAACATCCTAGAGACCTGTGTTTTAAAGTAAAGTAGCTTCTATTCTCACTACCTTGCTGATCTTTTCCGTACCTGAAAAGCTTTCTTATCTGCGCCTTTGTTAACACATTTCTTCTTTCTAAAGCGTTTAGACATAGTCTCTGTGCACCAGCATTCCATACCACATCTACTATCTATTTTTAACTATTGGCATCGAAAATATTCTTCAAAATCTAGCTCCATTCCACCTCTCCCTGAGATGTTCTTTCTCTCCACATAATGGTTAGCTCTGATTTCTGTGCACCCTTCAACTCCTTAATTCTTTTACTTTTATAGTATTGATTGTATAACTTGTACCTTATATTTTTCTGATCAGTTTGTATCTAGATATCTCAAACAGTAGATAGAAATATATTTTTATAGTTTAAGCCGGTTATTGACAAACCAATTAGTATCTAGATTGTCACTGGCAAATTTTGAGTATAAACCTTGAGAGTTTTGTTACATTACAATTTCTTTAAACAGCACAAGACTGCTATTTAATTTATTGGATTGGTCTAGTTCATGATAAATTTCTGGCAGTCCAGAACTATAGACAGGATTAGCATTTAACGAGCACTGTCAGTACAGAAAATGAAGAATGAACAGCTGAGAATGTTTACTTACATTGAATGGGTCTTATGGCCAACTACTTTCAAACAATGACACATTAAAGAAATATTTTTCACGCACTCTGTGATGAACAGAAACATGGATGTATGACCTAATACAGTCACTCTCCAAACTGGTGTTCATGAGAAAACACACACACATGCACACACACACACACACACACACACACTCACACTCACACTCACACACACTTCAGCCTCAGTCAAAAACAATTGTATGCTCTTGCATTCTATAAGCTTACCTATCATAATATATTTCAGAGTTATAATTGGTAAAATCCCAAAGCTTAAGAAATATAAAGTTGTGTTTCTCTCACTGTAATTTTATCCGCTACATCCTGAATGAAGCTTTCATAGTGATGAAGGAAGGGGAAGGAAATGGGGAAGTGGGAATCATTTCCCAGTGTCAGCCCATTAGTTTCAATTATTTCAAAAATCTAGTCATTTTATACACTTATCATTAGTCCATTAAATGGTGCCAATTTCTAATTAGAGGCTATTATGCTAAATACAACTGAAGCAGTCTACAAAAATACTTAGTCCAAGGCCACGCCTATTGAAACAAAGGTACTGCTTTTTATTAGAATTTTTTCAGTCTATGCATATAGACCATTTATAAATGAGTAGTTTTGTATCATATATCTGTTTCATATCTTTAGAAATATATCATAATGAAAATTTTCACTAATTTCCACTTTGTGTTTTGGAAGTTGTAAACCTGTAACCATGCAGTACAAAGCACATAGGTAATTTTAATTTATTTTTTAATGGAAAAGCACATAATACATCGTAAGCAACAGAAATGGCACATAAAATGAACCAGAAATTATTCTTTTTTAAAGAAATTGAAAAGCTTATTAGTAAACGCATTCAAAGTACTCATGACCCTGAGTGTGTCTGTGTCTACTTGTCTCACACACTTGTGGTTGATTTCATCACTCAAGAGAGATCAACCAGATTTTAAAAACATTTTTAATTATTATTTTCCATAGCTTCTACTTTCTATGGAAGATTACTCAAATAAAGCTGTAGATAGCCTGTGCATATTTTTTCTCTTTTAAATCTTTCAATTGAATTGAGCATTGTTTTCCACCTAAATGGATCCCCCCCCTCTCTCTCTCTCTCTCTCTCTCTCTCTGTGTCTGTCTGTCTGTTTCTTTGCATGCATGTAAATTTGATAATTTTGTGATAGTTGCAACATGAGGGGAAAGGAATTACCAAAGACCTGCTGGAATTCGATGCCTATAAAAACTTGAGTGGTTCAGGCTTTCTTATTAAATCGGGAATTTACTGTAGGCTTACTGAAACCTTCAAGTCTGTCATGAAACAGGCAATAATACCTATACGAAGAACCACTAGAAATTACTTATAAAGCCCACCATCTGACAGGTTCTCTGCAAAAACTGAATCACTTTCATAAAAGTATGTCTCCTATAAAAGGTACATAACTCAGAAAATTGGTTGTTGTATATGAATGATGCAAGGACAAGTATATTGATCTTTCACCTTTTCTTCCCTCACTCTTAGCCTTGACACATGGAACAAATACAGAACTTCTCTGTTATGTGTCCAGTCATACCAATAAATAAGTTATAGACCATGACCTTGGCCTTTTCACAATCTTGTATGCTAGCCATGTATATCTTGGGCTTCCCAGTATACTGTAATTTACTTAAGCATAAGAAATAGGCCTTCTTGTACCTTAACAGACCCTCGTGTTTTATGTTCCATCCCATATACAGAATGTAATCAGTATGTTGTTTTCGAGTTGTTCCTGTAAATTTGGACCCATTCAATGAAAGCAAACATTCTCAGCTGGTCTTTCTTCATTTTCTGGACTGACAGTCCTGGTTAAATGGTAGCCTTGTCTGTAGTTCTAGACTGCTGTAAATTTATAATGAACTAGAACAATTCAATAAATTAAATAGCATTCTTCCTAGTTAGTGTATGCTCTCATCCTAAACAACACAATTCACCCACTATTTGCAATGTGATATTTAAGAAACATTAATTTTATTAGTATTAATACTTTCTAATTAATCTTCCTTAATTTTTATCATAAGATAAGGATAATACATATAATAATATGCTAGGGTTGTTATACATTACAAACCAGTTTGATGACATCTCCAACCATTGTGCTACCTAGAAACTTCAATGAACTAAATTCATATTTTCCCATGTCCTTTCTCATGTAAATAATAAATTGATCCAATCAGTCTTACCCTCTAATTAGCACTCAGTCATCTCTCCCATTCTATGTTGGCTCTGCAATTTCCCTTGTCCAAGTCAAGTAATTTATCTTGTAGACTAATTAGCATCGTTAAAGCTTTGTTTGTGCCTAATCCATCTCCCTCATTATGAGATGAGTTCTTCATCAAAACTACAGAAAAGATATTAAGTTTTGCTTTTTAGATAGGGTGTCCCTATGAATCCTTAACTGACTGCGAACTAGCTTCAACATCCTGACTGCTAGGACTGTGGCACACACCACCATGCTCTATATGCTTTAAACTTTTGATAAGTTTAATATTTTTTTCATATGAGGTTTCCTTTTTCTTAACCTTAGTAGACTCATCTCTCCATTACACACACATATTCAGATATAATTGACTCCCCAAATAGTTCTAGAAGCACAGGCATCTTTATTCACACACAACCTGTCAATGGTTAGTGTTAACTGTCAACTTGACAGAGTGTTAATAACCTGGAAGGTGGACTTCTGGGTTTGTCTGTGGGGGGTTGTCTTGATTGTATTAACTGAAACAGGAAGAACTTCTGACTGTAGGTGACATCATTCTCTATGCAGGGATCCTGGACTAAATAAGAATGGAGACAAGAGCTGAGCACTAGTGTGCGTTGTCTCTTTTAACTATACATGGAGTGTAGCCAGCTGCTTCATACTCCTGTGGCTTTGACTTTCCTGCCATGATGGACTCTATAACCTTAACTTTTGACCTAATTAGACCCTTTCTCCTCTAAGTTGCTTTTATTGGGGTAATTTATCACAGGAACAAGAAATGAAACTACGAGAGAACCACAGCAGTCATTGTCACCTCTGCTTGAAACAACCATTTCTCACTGAGAATACTTTTTCTTCCTTTGAAATATTTTAGCTTTAAAAGATTCTAGGTGTAAAGTAGAAATCAACTAGACATTGATTATAAAAGATTATGAATAGTAACATTGTGTCTTGAGAAACCAATTATCTTCCATAAATCTATCTTTACATTTTATTCATTAAGACTAATAAATTTGTCACATTAAAACTATTAAATACATATAGCTGTCATTTTTATTTCTTTATGTATATATTTTCTTTGGCTGGACAGTTGCAGTAACATGATTGATGCTAATCACACTACTGAATTTGTTCAGTGTAAGTATGATGGTAAAAATAAGATTTATTTTATTCTAAAACAAAAAGCAATATTCATGACCTGAAATATATCCTCTAAAATAGTTTTTAAAAATGTTTAAGTTAGCATGAAAAGTAATGGGTTAGTTGTAAATGAATCAGTTGCAACTGTCTTCCACAACTCTAACAGGTTAGAAGTTGTGGTTTTCTGTAATTGACTCCTTTGCAAAGAAAGAACTCCATGATAATGGGTAAGAACTACACTCATTTGTGGGTATGTAGATAAATATTTAAAATGTAGCTATATACTATGCTTGTTTACATCTGTAATGCAGCTGCACCTAGATTCAGATCATTGTGGAAGAAGAGATGGACCCTTACAAAGAGATTGTAAATGACAAAGGAACAAAGAGTTTTCTGTATTTCCTGGAAATATCAGAAGCTATACCAATGAAGTCTCACCAACACAGCCGTTCACACATAACCTAGAGAAGGACAATACCAGTAAACATGCTAACACCAAGGGGGAAAACTCACAAGGCCTCAACCCTAGACAAAGAACTACAGGCAACTGAGGAATGGGAGAAAAGAAAAATAGACTTCCCCAGGGAAGTGTATACCAGGTGTTTATCAAAAAAAATCAATCATCCTTAAAAATAAACATAAAAGTAACATATGAACTGACCAGGTTGTATTATGTATTTAGGAACACACAAACAAACACACATACACGCACACGCACAGCACAGGCACACATGTATACATGCATATGTAAAAATAAAATCTAGAATCCAAAATAAGGTAAAAACACTTGCTTTGGTCCTTAGGATTGTAATTCATTTAGCATATCATATGATTTGGAGTTCCATCCATTTTCCTGTAAATGGCATGATTTTATTTCCCCTTTACTGCTGAATAAAAATACATTAAACATACGTAGTATATCTTCTTTATCTGTTAGAGAATATCTAGGCTGTACCACTTACTTGATATTGTGATTAATGCAAGTGTCCTGTGGTAGGACTTATTTTTTTAGACAAGTGCCCAAAAGAACAGCAGGTCATTGGGCAGTTCCATTTTTAGCTTGTTTTATAAGGTATGGATTTAGAAGAGGGGAGGAATGGAATTATTAAGTGGGAAAGAGAGAATACAGGGGTAAGGATTCAATATGCAGATGTAGCTAAGACTAAAGACCATTTGAATGGTTATATACAAAGTTAATATATTAGAAGTTTCCTAAAATATATACATATGTATAGGCAATTCAAATGAACTCACCAAATAATGGGGGAGAGAAAGTCCAACTAGATGGATGTCTCTCATCACCAAATGAAGCTTCCAATGCCAGTAATGGGTTATATACATGTCCACATCTCTAACCTTGAAGCCATCTCCTTGTGATAATTCACAGAAGAAAAATTAGTTTTCTCCAACAGAGACTTGTTGGGATGTGACACACTCTTAAAGGCAAACCCCAAATACAGCAGTAGCTAGTCAACACAAAACAAACTCAATGGCATCTTCAAAGGTTCCTTGTCTAATAGTATTTTTTCAGGGTATATTTTTAACCTTATGAGTCCCTTTGCATATATATTATGGCTTCCGGTTTTGTGTTTTTATGGAATTCCTCTCTCTCTCTCTCTCTCTCTCTCTCTCTCTATATATATATATATATATATATATATGTATGTATGTATACGTATATATTTATGTGTGTGTGTGTGTGTGTGTGTATGTTTCTCATGCTTTTTCTTAAGCTATTTATCTTCTGGTTGCTTTTTCTGTTTGTTTGTTCTATTTGGTTTTGTCTCATTAGGTTTGTTTTTTCATTTTATTATTATTTATTATTATCATTATTATCATTATTATTATATTTAGATGTCTGTTTGCTTTCTAATGAGAGACAGAAAGGATATCTATCTGGATTGGGGGGATGTGGTGATGGCTCAGAGAAGTTGGAGGAGGAGAAACAGTAATCCAAATGTACAGCATGAAAAAATTTTACAAGGACTTCAATAATGGCTTTATCAGATTGCACTTTTCACCAAGAGTGACTCAGGGTTCCTCTTTTTTCACATCCATTACTGAGTCTTAAGTATGGGAACGAATGCTTTAAATCAGAGAGAACTGGTAGCAGAATAAAAGAAAAATTAGGACATTAAAATAAATAAATTTGGTTACTAGTAAGAAAGAATATTATTAACTGTAATTAACATTCAATTGTTAGCCATTACTCACTGGCTAGACCTGCTTAATACAAATGTAGACAGAAAAGCAAATTTATCAGGTAAGAAGCCCATGACAAATAGAATAAATACAGCTGTTTTGGCCCATTAAGTTGGTCCCAGACTGGATGTTATGCTAAGTTGGGCTGTGGCCTTTTGTTATTGCTCACTCCTCTCTGAATAGTGTGCATCAGCATGACCTGATCAGAGAGTCTCCATTGTTTGGTCTCCAAAGACTCTTCTCAATGAAACATTTCATTTTATTTGTAGTACAGGGCTGTCACATCAATCTTAAATTCAAAGAATTATCCTTCGTGACACAGTTTTTTGCTCACTTTCCAGGCAATTAGACACAGTCATTGCTGGTGGTTTTCTGACTTGAATGTGGAGGTCAGTAGTAAATTTCTACATCCCTAACAGCCATTCAAGAAAGAACTAATTGGGCTTACTCAGATTTTATAAATCATGTCACATGAAGTGCACTAGCACACATAGGTTAACATGACTTAATAGCACCAATGGCTTATTTATTAGCTTTTTCACTGCAAAAGAACAGGATGGTCCAACATTAAGGTTTGCATTAAATTTGGAAAGTATTTTTCTTAGTTTTTCTTCCAGTAGATGTGACAAAAATCCCCAACGAAAGCATCTTAAGAGAGAACGGATTTATTTGACTCATGATTCAAGGTTATCACCCATCCTAGGGAGGGAGGAATGAAGACAGCACAAACTTGTTACAGAGTAGACAACAATGGATTGATAGTACTCTGTCCTTTTCCATCTTGCCCTAGTTTGCTTTCTCCCATTCTGATAAAATTCTTGCCTGAAAACAACTTGGGGAGGAAAGGGTTTATCTCATCTTACAATGTCAATTCTATCAGGAAGGGAAGTCAGGCAGGAACTCAAGGCAGCAACCCTAAAGCAGGAGCTGAAGCAGAGATCATGGAGAATGCTGCTTAATAGCTGGCTCCTCAGGCTTGCATTCAGCTCGCATACCTTTCTTACTCAGGCCAGGGCCAACTTCCGGAGCTGGCACTGTGCAGTGGATGAGCCCTACCACATTGATCATTAATCAAGAGAAAGCCCCACAGAACTGTCTAAAGGCTAATCTGATGGAGGCATTTTCTTAACTGAGATACCTTCTTCCCAGACAGTTTGTGTTAAGTTGACTTAAATCCACAGCACACCACTCTTACATAGTCAAGTGTCCTCTGCCTAGGGAATTGTGCCACTCATATTGGATGAATCTTCTCACCTCAATTACATAATCAAGATAATCATTCATAGACATACTTAGAGGCCATGTACCAGGTGCTTTTAGATTTTATCAAAGTAACATTTAACACTAACCACCCTACTAATTTATAAGAAAAAAATAAGTTATCTTTTAGCTCACAAAGGTTATTTATTTGTAACATCTTTGTAAAACATGTAAAAATATGAAAAATTAAGGTTCAGAAAATAGTGAAAAATTCTATATAGAACTGTCATTCCTAGCTTTGAATTTACTATATAGCAGTCTTTTTATAAAGAGTGATTAGATTAACATGAGTCACATAAAGAACAAGAAATGTAATGGACATAACTTAATATGTTTACTAGTTTAAGTAATAATTTGTATTATTTGTTAAACAATTTTTAGTAACCCAAAATTTCCTTTTAGTAACCTTCTGTAGTTGTAATAAACTGGAACAAGTAATATGGGAAAGAAAAACCAAATAGCTCTCCACATACTGTTACTTTTCTCAAAATAAGCCTGTATATAAATTACCTCCAATTTTGGAGGAGGTCAAAATTCACACGCCACAGTGAATTCTTCTAGAGAAGAGTATCTTCTAAAATGATAGTCCATATTATAATTAATTCTGTAAAGATTGTATAGCTATGACAATAAGTTGATAAAGCTAGAACACAAACTCTGCTCAATTTTGTATATATGTATATATGCAAGAAGTTCAAAAATTCACAAATACATCAGTAGATTTAAGGACATTTATTGACAGACAGATACAACCATGTGGCTCTAAAACTGATATAGCATGCTGAAGTGGAAAATAGGCACAAGTTATGAAGAGTCAGCAAAAAAGTTTGTTTGGTTTTTTTGGTTTTGTTTTGTTTTATTTTATATTGTAGCGACATATTAAACTTGACAGAGAAAGTTGACTTTGGTTTGAACCGCAGATTTGCAGGTCAGCACTGGGCAATATTCAGCATGGCTGACTTTCTCCTTACACTAATCTTTCCAATGCAAGGAAAACTAAAAAATGTCTTGAATGCACTGAAACAGATTAAATATCTAATGACTTGGAAATATAATTCCTGGTATCTAACAAATTTTCATAATTGTTAGCAATTTTATAATGAATTCACCTAACATTAATATTAAGAAAACCAGAAGAACAATGAAAGTGAGGAACACAAGATCATTTGGTAAGCCAGTTATTAATGGGAATAAGCAGTTGAAGTTATTCTGCTTGTTATAAGTAGCCTAGTAGAAATTATTGAGGAAAAGAGCAGAGTAATTTTTAATGACATATGACACTATCTGGCATATTATTGTCTCAATTCTTCATTATAAAATAGATCATCTACCTAGAAAATTATGGATCTCACAGTATCTAACACCTGACTGAAGGCTGGCTAGTACTTACTAACATTTCCATTTCAACAATTCTAGCGTGGCATTCAGAAGTGTCAAAAGCTTTTTCATAAAATGAACTTTCAATTCATACACAGTGGTTGCTAAATAAGAATTTCATAGATACAGTACATTTAAGCCTAAACTAGTAGCAGTCACAAGTGAGCTTGACATGGACAGTACCAACCATGATGAAGTGAGGATAGCAGGGGCTGCTGGCACTTTTTCCCATTTGAGGAGAATCTGTACTTCATGAACGTGTGCAACCAGTCTGCTTGAAACCCTGGAGTCCAAAAGATATCTGGTTATGTATAGTACCCAGTGGATGTTTCCTCCCCTACTCCCTTTTCCTATCTTCATCTCCCCAAGTAACTGTGCCCTGAAACCAGCAATGTGAACATGTTCTGTCTCTACTATGTGTAAGAGTCTTTTTCTCTAATTCTCCAAGCACCAAATGGTGTTCTCCAATTCAATTTAGCTCTGACACTAACATCCCAGAGCTAGTGTTAGCCACAGGCTGTCAATAAGACATAGATATACTTAAATGAGAGACGTCAAAGATGTGTAACTTTATTATAAATCCAAAACTTATATCTTTCTTTTATTTTTGCCATTAATATTTTTCACTAGATAGTTTCCTATCTAAATAATTACAAAATGAATTTTCAGTAGAATAAAATATATGTACATATAGAGAGAGATTTATATGCTGTCAAATCCTTACAATATAAAATTCTATTTACAAATCTGTATGGTGTTAAATAGGTATATTTCATAAAGTGCAGTCTTTTACATGATGCTCATAAATATTACCATTTAAGTGTATTATAGAACATAGTTCTATAGTTCTGGTATTCAGGGATTTTAAAAAGAATTCCTCTGAGGGATATAATGAAGAAGGTTTTAAAAGTTAGGAGAAAATATCAAGAGGAACATCTCTTCTCCTTACTGTTATGTAAGTATCTTTTGAAATCATGTAATGTAACTCCCAATCTTTATTTGATTATTTAATTTTTAGTGAGTTAGTTAGTTACTTATCCATTTACTGTGGTGCTTAGAATCAAGTTTAGTTTCTTGTGTGCTAGGCAAAAACTTACCAATAGGCTGTACTTATCAACTTTCAATTGTTAAATTTTCTCCAGAAATTCCTTAGTCGTGAAGGACAGAGCATAGTAACACAATTTAAAGTGCTTTTTATAAACCATGTTGCTTTAATATTAACCACTGTTGTACTTGTCTTTCATTCCAAAATATATGGAAATTTGCCACCATTTGAAATTTCTGTTTTAACTATTTTATTAAGAAAACAAATCATTGAGCATGTTTCTTCAAGAACTCTCATTTCTATGGAGTCTAGAAGCTGTGCTGACAGTCTGTGTAGAGAGCACTGCCTGATTGCCCCCTCAACTTTGCTGTCACTCCACGTGGTTTTATATTTCCAGCAGTGCTACTTTAATCCACTCTTTTATTAAACTGAAATCCAATTTTCAGCACTGAACTCTTCTTAATCCTCTTAAAAATTGACACTAAGCACCTCTTCCCCATCAATAACATAAAAATCCTTTTTTTATTAAAATAGCCTTTGGTGTATGCTGAAGGCATCTTACATAGATTTCATGACTAATTGTCCCATTATTAGGATGAAGAAAAATGGTCACAGTCACTACATTTTGTCCCATTAAATCCCAGTTATTCCAGTGTGATTCATTGTCAGGACTTAGTTGTGAATTCCTAAAATGATTTAAGTTAGCTCAATGTCTCTAGTCTCTAAGAAAACACACACACGTGTAATCATGGATACAGTATTTTGTGCTTCTTAAATACTTAATGTATTTCTTTAAAGTAACAAAATATAGTCAGCAGTGAAGTTTATATAATCCTCCTTCCTATCTAATTTTGGTTTAAATTATTTTTGTATTACATATAATTTATACATGTATAGAGTGAGGGGCCACACTCTTCTTGACAGCTGAGAGTACAACTTGAAGAAATTGTTTTTCTCCTTTTACCATGTGGATAAAATCCAGGTCCACAGGCTTAGCAGCAAACTCTTTTTATTCCACTGAGCCTTCTTGCCATTCATAAATCGGGCTTTTAAAGACAGCACTAAGAAAGGGACTTTAAATTCTGGAAAGTTGGAAAGCATTCTAAATCATGCTATCATCTTGATTCTGTCTAATCTTTGCAACTGTAAAAGAACTATAGATCAAGTCAATAAAATTCCAGTGAGGATGGAAAAGATTCACAAAGCCCTACCTCTGCTTGAGGAACTATGGACAGCTTATGGCTACTGGGTGAGGGCAGTCAGTTTTCTTTACGGAGTGAGTGATAGGTCACTCACATCCCAGTGGATGGTCTTTCATGCGTGTATGTACTGACAGCATTGAGACTAAGAGCACTGAGGACATAAGGTTGGAAGGGAGTCATGGAAGAGATTCTGGGAAGAACTTGAGGTAGAGAGTGGAGGTTGGATATGATCAAAGTAAATTCTGTGTGTGTAGGAATTTCCAACAACTTAATAGAAAATATTTTAAGACCTAGTTGTAGAGTACGCCAGTATGGGTTTTGCTTTATTAGCCAAGAGATGCTGGCTTACCTCACTCTTCTCACTTGTGACATAGATTAGTGATTTGAGTTTTTTGTCTTTCTTTGTGTTTGCATACTCAAGATTAACCTTACTAGAATTTTTTTCGCTCATTAATTTAAAGTTATTTTTTATGAACAAAGATACTATACTCATAGAAGTCTAAATGTTTCAAAGCCAGAGGACCTTGGTGTCAGCCGGATGAATGGAAAAATTAGATGAAACATAATGACCAGTGAGATATTAAAAAAAAAAGTACTATAAGGAAACTTTGGAGTATTAAAATGATAAGCACATTAAAATTTCCCTTATTAGTGAAGGAGCCATTTCATAGTAGACACAGAACACAGTGTCTCTAAATGGGATAATTCATAGGTTATGTTGAACACTTAACCTGGACCTAGGCATTCATGATCTGTACTCAAGAAATTAATTATTCACATACGTAAAGGAAGAAAACCTCATCACAATAGTACCATATTTATCTTTCTCAGTATTTCATAAACAATACAACTGATCTAGAATTGCCCAAGTCTCACCCACAGCCATGGTGACACGTAACTCTAATATAACACTTTAAAGAGGTCAGCAGAAGACAGATGTGCTACAGGATAGTGTGGCATCCTGCAGGCTCCCGCCTCTCCTCATTGTTGGGGTTAAAGAATCATCATGCAATAATTACCTTCTCACGAAGAAAATCACCTGAAGAAGTTTGCAAATAACACTAATGAACATTTTATCAAAACCAACTCTAACAAGAAGATGGGAATTTACCCTATTTACTCAAAATTAAGAAGAAAGACTGTCATCTGGAAATCCTTTGCGTACTTCTCCCATCGTTTAAGTCAACAAGTTAACAAAACAATTGGAATCTCTCTGTACTAATCAGGTAAGTTAAAGTAGCAATTTTTATCTCCTCTTTTTTTTATCCTACCATTCACTGAAGAGAAGTCTTTTCAAGACTTTGATACCTGTGGGAAAGATCGTCTCTCTTGGGAGATAAGCTCATCTAGACGAACACTGTTTAATTACTATGCCCCATTGATGATGTGAAGGATGGCTGATGATTCAATAACAACAAAACAACAACAACAACAAAACAACAACAACAAAACAACAAGACAAAAAATCTCTTTGTTCTTTGCCTCTCAAAATGAGGTCTACAGTCCTAGAGGGATGCACTAGAGACTCTGGTTTGATCTCTTCAAAAGCTCAGATGCTCTACTGGCCTCCACACTTTTAACTGAAGAAAAATAATGCCTAAATGGGACCCAAAAATGAATTATAGCCAGGTATAATGTCACATGACTATAATCCCAGAGTTTGGGAGGCTGAAGCCAGGTGATCAGGGACTAGCCTTAGCTTCTCAGTGAGTTCAGGTTAGCTTGGGGTAAATGAGACTTTATCTTTAAAAAGACAGACAGACAGACAGAGGAAGGAAGGAAGGAAGGAAGGAAGGAAGGAAGGAAGGAAGGAAGG
>NW_021604590.1:798515-814677 GCF_004785775.1 Grammomys surdaster | reverse complement strand
AGGAAGGAAGGAAGGAAGGAAGGAAGGAAGGAAGGAAGGAAGGAAGGAAGGAAGGAAACAATTATGCTAAAAGAGTTGAGTCTAAAGTTTTTCAGTATAAAGAAATGTTTGACAAGATAATTCAAATTATCTTGACTTGAACATTATGTACCACATGTATGTATGAAAAACTGCACTATATCCCATGCAATATGTTCAGTTGTAAAGCTTTGAAGGTTCAAATTAATACAATTCATAAAAATTATTTTTCAATAATTCCAACACTGGCATCAGATTATTAGTAAGTATTTTAAAAGAATATAGATTTAAAACTAGGGACATTTAATAGAAATTATTAAAATGAAGACAGAGCTGAGAATAAAACAAAATCTCAATATTGCTGTATATACCTATTGCTGTATATGGACATAGAAAATCTCATTTAAAATTCCCTGCATGTAGCTAGTAATTCTGCTATAGAATCTTATAACAAATCTCTCTCTCTCTCTCTCTCTCTCTCTCTCTCTCTCTCTCTCATATATATATATATATGCACCCACTTGCATGTGCTCATATGTATGCTTTGAATTATGAATGAAACAATATATTCAGAAAATTGCTTTTTAGACACAGACACAAATTGTCTTTCTGATATAATTTGTACCTTGTCTTTTGTTGAAATCCAAGAAGATATGTTCTAAGTGTCTATAAGATGCTATGAACCTAATTCAGGGAAAAGGACCACACCATGCTGTGATTTTCATAGGCCAAAAGTGATATTCGTTTTCATTATTGCTGTTGTCCCCATATTAAGGATATAGTAGAAACTCATTAACTACACAAAGTGTAAATGGCTGAAAGAGTTCAAACTGTTCACAATGTTTTGTGTCAAAACTTGATGCTTTGATGTATTACATAATTAAAATAAAAGCTTGAGAGAGTGGCGAGGCACAGGAAGGTCTATGACCTTCTTGGTTCCCTGAAGCAGGTAGGGAAGAAGAAAGGAACATATGCTCTCTGAATATCTAAAAGTACCAAGAGAATTCCGAGAGAACAGGCCTGGCACAACGCTCCAGCTCACTTCTTCTCTCAAAGCTATCTCTGCCCTCCCACCTTTCCCACACCCCATCAGATACTCAGCCTTCACTATTTCTTCAAACCTGAGCCTCACAGCCACACAAAATGTACATTCAATAAACCTGTAGGCTTTCTGTTTGTTAATAGGTCTTATAGCAGTCTGACTCACAGGGCTTCAGTCGATGAATCTAAGATGGATAAAAGAAAAATAACTTTTCCTCTTGTACAAGCTGAAAAACTATTTTAAAATTATGGTTCATTAAAATAGTCATAGTATTAAGCAAATTTAATGATAATGTCATATAAAGTTACCGACTCAAAATATTTAATAAACAATGTTATTATTTATTGCATTTGAAAAGTAATAAATAATCAGTTCAATATGTGCTCTCAGAGCATCTAATGGTTCCTTAAACTCACCTATTCACAAGTTCAGTCATTTCTAGTTATACCAACCATTAGACTCAAATCTCCCTAGTCAGGGTTTGTTGGTATCCGAATCTGTGGCAGGACATGAAGGGGAGAGAACAACAGATTGACAAGCTTTCTCTTAATAACCACTCTATTAATGGCTTTGAAAATATTGCTTGACAGAAAGCCCTTGATAAATACTTGTTAACTAAAAAAAAAAAAAAAAGCCTGAATGAAACATTAATTCTCAAACCTGACCTCACTCTGGCTCATCTAGAAACGTGTTTCGGTGTTTCAGAAAGTACTTAGCACCTCAGCCTATCAAATCCACAGATACCGAGCTTGTACTTAAAGTTTGACAAAGATAATGTGCTATTCTAGAGTTATAAACAATAGGTCATATTATGCATTTTTTCTAACATTTGGAGTATCCACAGTCTGTTTAGATGCAGCTTACAGATGTTTTAAATAACAGAATATTAATATATTTCTGATACGCAGAACAATACAATTTTAAATCTACTCCTCAATTTTCTACTCGAAATCTCATAATAAAATTTGGAGTTTCTATCAAGTGTCCGTAAAATCATATCAGTACGTTAAATGTTAATGCGTTTAGCTTACGATTGCAAATCATTTACATTCAGAGCGTCAACATGCACAGCATGGGTTTGCTATAGTAACGTTGTCGTCTTTTCTTATCTTCAACCTTACAACATTTGCTCAACATGCAAACAGAATAGTAATGGTAGTCAACTTCCTGTTACTAAAATACTATCATCATCCAAGAACTTTTATCAATTTCTAAAACCTAAAGGCCGTTTTCGTACTTTTAAATTAGTCACTTTGGGGGCTTTCCACGGAATACATTAACTTGGGCATCCTAGAAAGAACAAAGACTTATTTCTTGTGGTCCTGACTGAGAAGTCTTAGATCGAAGCATTAACAGATTCAGACTCCAATGAAAGACTGACTTTGTGGTTCACAGAGAGCTCTGCAGTCTGCGTGGGCTTGCATAGTAGATACCTGGGACTTCCCATGGATCTGCTGTAAAGACATCAGTCCCATTCATGGAGACAATATCGTCATCTTGGCCATTAGAACTGGGACATGACACAAACATTGAGCCTGTAGCCTCCTTACTTTCAAATAGGAAGACATTCGTATTTCAAAATAAGGTTCTCTGAGACACAGTGCAAAGAAATGTAACGTTCAATGGCTACCTCTTCTTTGAAAAGGTTACTATTGAGTGAGAACTTACTTCGATTGTTTACTGCCCTGTGGGCTCTACTCAATACATTAGTGTGGAAAGAGTAGGCATCATTTATGTGAGCAATAAACTGGCTAAACAAACATTTGGAAGACAATCTATAGAAATAATACTTTCTGAATAAGACAATGGCATCAATTTACTGTTTAAGATTTGTTTGAGGAGGACCAGCAGTCTCAATTAACCTGGACCCCTGGAATCTCTCGAACACTGGACTATGAACCAGGCAGCATACAGCAGCTGATATGAGGCCCCCAACACATATACAACAGAGGACTGCTGGATCTGGATTCAACCAGAGAAGATGCACGTAACCCTCAAGAGACTGAAGGCCCCAGGGAGTGTGGGATCTGGTCGGGTGGGGAGTGGGAACATCCTCGTGGAGACAGGGAAGGAGTTATGGGATGTGGAACAGTGGAAGGGTGGACCTGGAAGGGAATAAATTTGGAGCTTTAAATAAATAAATAAATAAATAAATAAATAAATAAATAAATAAATTCAGAGCTAAAATAAATAGAATACTGAGAGAACAATAAAAAATAAAAGATACATGCAACTATATCAAAATATTGTTTCTATAATTTATCTATAAAAATGTCCCTGTAGCTAACTTAGAGGGTTGGATAGTTTGCTCCCTGGAGACAAGGAATACATCTTTCTTCTCATTGTGTCTGAGAGATCGTGCCATAAATGTCTGTTTAAATAATAAAATATGACTGGCTGCATTGCTGGCCATCTAAAATTGAACTATGCTACACCATAGTTTGTCTGAAACCATTAAAACAACTCCGTCATTGCTCTATGCATTGAAAACCTGCCTGGAGGATGGTGGTTGTGTCCAGAAAAAGCCATTGTCAGCTCATATCAGGAACACAGCTCAAAATGTTCATCCCAATTCACTAAAGATTTGTTAGTCTCTTGCTGTGTGTCTCTTCATTACACCAGATGCTCTGTGAAAATAAAACAAAGTAAATGTCATGATCCTTGATCTTAAGAGGTCCTTGTCCATTTCTGTTCTCATATATGTACCATTAAAACTCGCTTAGAAGGAAGCATATCCCTCAATTGTTCACAGCAAGCCAGTGCAGCATTTTTATTAAGTAACACAAGTAATAAAAAAAGGGCAGTTCTCATAAATGTTAGGTCTGAGGAAACAAGAGGCTATAAAGGAGTGAGAGCAGTCTCAGCAGAGGGTGAACTACGTAGGGAAGCAAGTTCCATCCTCAGCACATCTGTCATGAAAATAACAGCTGTGCATGATACGACTGTACAGAAGCATCTGACAATGCAAAGAAAGATAAGCAGACAAAAAGTTTCTCTGTATTTTATGGGAAGTAGACTATTTCTTACTTTCTTTCTGATCTTCTAATGTCTATTTGAATGATGACAGATTAAGAACCTTACATATTGCAAAAAATGACATTTTACAGTAGTCACATAGAAACAACAGAGGAAACATCACAGAGGGGCCAAGATTTCTGACTCCAGTCCTAATTTTGTTGAGTAGTTTTTAAAGGTTTTCATCTATAGCAATGTCTAGTGTTTGCATGTTAGCAAACATTTTCAGAAGGTAATCAGAAGAGCTATCTGTTCTTTCAGGGAGAGGAGCAAAAACTCAATTCATTTCAGAATTCCAATGGAAATAAAAATATAAACAAAATCCTATAGGCCCAGACAAAGCCAATCTTTTGCATATGTTTGAACTAATTCAAAGTAAATCAAATAGCTCAGATTGGAGATTTCTTGGCATCTTCAGTTATTGTACCACCAAGAGGAAGTACGTGGTCATGGTTTTATGAACAAATCAGGCAAATATCTTCCAAAACGTAACTCCTAGTTACAAACTCTTGGTGGGCTTCAGTTTCTTATCTCCGAGTTGTACCCAGGGACTTGGGTCTTCTGAGGGTACCTGATTTGAACTACGCTGCCAGTCTGATAATCTCATTTTATTCTTTTCTTTTTAGAGCTACCCAAGGGAAAACTTTGGTTGTATGCTCAACTATAGGTATACCTACTCGGAGAGGGAAACGAGATTTTTAAGAAGTACAACAGTTCTCATATCTCCTGTATTTCAGTATAAGGCTACTTAGCATTACAATTTCCTGTTAAGTAGTACCTTTTGCAGAATAAAATAAATTTTTATAAGCAAATAGTTTGAAATATAGTATCATACATTCTTATTGCATTTTTAAATTAAAGGTGATGGACAAAAGGGAAAAAACATCTATTCCTTTTCTATTAATTAGGCAAACTATACACAGAAGTCAGGTAATCCTTCACATATTTTACAAGTCAGGTCTGGACTCCTTCAGACTGAGATAAACATATCCACAATATAATAAAGCTTATTGTATCAGCGTGACTTATGTTTTTAATACAGATGACTATGAAATCTGCATTTCTTCTTTTTAACATATGAATGTTTCATGTCATCCTTTCATTGCATTTAAGATTAATCTGACAAAACCTGCACAAAATGGGCTCATCACCAGTTCATCATGAATGGCAGTGGGACCTTACCCCTCCAGGGCAAGCTCCTGTAGTTAAAGGTTGCTATGGGAGGTAGAACTGTTTTCTTTAATGGCATAGTCACCTATAAATTGTCCATGATTCGGTAAATAATGATCTACCCATATTCATATAAGCAACTCTGTAGGTGTAAACAAAACAGAACTAAGCTGAACTAAGACTTGAGAGTAAGAAATAGACTGGTTGGGAAAAAAATAGGGTTCAATAGGAATAGGAGAGAAAAGGGCTAATGGGGGGAGTTAAGATGACCCTGATAAATTAAATACATAGATAAACTTTCAAAGAATAAAAATAATTAAACATTTGTAAAAAAATAATCTAGAGTAAGACATATGTTAATCAATGATACTATATTGTCAGGCTAA
This sequence comes from Grammomys surdaster, assembly GCF_004785775.1. Classification (NCBI taxonomy): domain Eukaryota; kingdom Metazoa; phylum Chordata; class Mammalia; order Rodentia; family Muridae; genus Grammomys; species Grammomys surdaster. Next base: position 809,046 of record NW_021604590.1, on the reverse strand, counting down.
ATTAAAGTTATATCAACAAAATAACCATTATTTAATCTAATCCGTATGTCAACTTTGTGAAAATTTTGGCTTTTTAAAATAAAATCAATTACTCTCTAATGAGATAGGTAGACCTCAATATGTTTCCATTCAATGCTGTTTTTACTCACAAAGTTCTATAGAAACCACAAAAGCCAATGATGAAAATGTTATTGAACACTTCTGAAAAAAAGAATCTAAAAAATCTGCACTTCTGCTGGTAGTTCCCACCTAACCAACATTTTAACCCTCTTAAAATTTTAATGCCATTTCAAATGTATTCCAGAGGTTGGGGAAATGATCTGTTTGGGTTGAGATGGAAGCCTGGGGTCATAGATTTATTATTTATAAAGTCTAAGTGCTGGGAAGTGAGTTGGTCTCTCCATTTACAAGTGAGAGAAGTGCAAATGATTGTTTCAGCATAGGAACTTCCAGCCACAGAAGAAGCCAAGAGAAAATCTTGAGTTGAGCAGATAACTGGGAAGTACAAGTAGTGCCATTAGGCACAAGAGTTATTGAACTTCAATGTCATGGTTTCTTGAAGGCTTGGGACCCATAGAACCAAATATAAACTGATCCGTGTCATTTTAGAGCTAAATGAAGCTTTAAAGAGAGGGGGAAATGTACTTCTCTAAGAACCCTAAAAGAAATGAGTTTCAAAGGGGAGTAAGCTTGGAATTAAAACTTGATTTGGGATTTTTTATTGTTTATTTTTTTGTTTTTGTTTTTTGTTTTTGTTGTTGTTGTTATTTTGGTGTTTTGATTTTGCAACTCCTTTCTTTGGCAAGAAAGTGCTGATATGTCCTTTCTTTTTATAAGGTAGTGAAATATAGTACAGTAGCACAGGCATCCCATTCGTGTGTCTAAGCCAGGCCCCTGTATCTCTAGATAAATCCAATGCAGGAGTCACTGAAGAGTTCACAGATGGGAAGGGTGTAAATGCTTTTTTTTAAGACTCCAACTATAAAGCAGAGCATAAAATATTGTTACTGCATATCCTGCATTGTTCTACAGGAGACATGGTGCAGAGTGCTCTACAACCAGAATATATAAGAGTATTTGGAATTGAAGACAAATACAAGTACCACCTGCTATTGACAAATTTAGTCAAGATGTCGGGGAAGCACTTAAAAGACTCTAAAAATCATGGTGCATTTTAAATGTAACCTGTTTTAGAAAACTCAGACAGGAACCACAACAAGCTATTTTGAGATAACAGAGAATTTGTCACCTAACCCAGTAACTGTATCGGTTCATACTCCCTGCAGTGTGTGCCTGCAGAAGAACTGCTGTCTCTGTAATAACTTAGGAGGAACAAACTGTGCCCACCTTTAACTTAAGGTACTTAATGTCTTAGCTAGAAAAATAACAAGATGATGAGTTTCTATCGATCACCTTAACACTCAACACCATAGCAATATGCTCATTAGTCTAATGATCACCACTCAGTGTCTTAAGAACACACGGCTGGCTGGCAATATAGCTAGGCTGCATATACTCTACTACAGAAAAAAATGCAGGTAGAGGAAGATGAAAAAGACAGCAAACATTAAAAATAAACAGGCCACAGTAAAAGATGCCAAATTTTTACTATCAGACTGGTGATATTGCTCTGCCCGTAAAAGTTCTTGTTACATATGCCTGACTACCCAAGTCCAATGACTAGATGGAGCCTATGGTTGAAGAAGAAAACTAACTAATGAAAGCTGTCCTCTGACTTCTATATACACACTGTGACATATGTGGATGCCCTGTATGTACACACACACACACACACACACACACACACACACACATGTGCACATACACATACCCATGCACGTGCACACACATGCAAATACTGATAATAATAATAATTAGATAAATTAAAATGAATTTGTAATAGAAATCATTTCTTGTAAGCTTAGTCAAGAGAAGTTACAACAATGATAGGAACACACAGTGGACGTGAAATGATTGGTGACTGGAAGCCAGACATATCCCTTAAATCTTTAGCTAGAACTAAATGTATATGTGTATATACATATATACATATATACATATATACATATACACATATACACATATACACATACACACACACATATACATATATATATATATATTTATATATATGTATATAAATTTTTCTTATCCATTAAACTATTAAGCCCTGAAACAGAAGACTCTATAACTTGCATAAAATGGTGTTTGCTAGGAATGTTCAGAATTAGGAAAATATTGAATCAAAGGTTCAAGGTTTAGTTAGATTAGGAAGATGAATAATTTACGGAGGGTAGTTGAAAAATAAAACTAGAATTAATCATATATAGTATACATTTGAAAAGAATAGTCAATCTTAAATGTTTCTTTCATACACAAAGATAAGCATTTTATCTGATAAGTATATACTTAGTAGCTTGATATACTCATTTCATAATGTGTGTGGCATGGAAAAACAATGTGTTGCACTTCAGAAATATGACTTTTATATTTATATAACTATTCCCCTTTCCTCAGCAGTTGTTAATTGCCTGTTAATTGCCTGTAACTCTTGAACTAATATGAGATCATGTGAAATTTCCCCAAAACCTATTGACATGTCAACTGCTGTTGTCATTGTTCAAGATTTGTTTAAGACATATTTTTGAGATGCCATGGGGATGGTTTTACCTCATACATGAAAGATATAATCTTTCAGCAGACTTCCTGATCCCCATGGTCTTATAATCCTTCTGGCCAAGGTTCCATGATGTTCCTGAGACTTAGTTTTAAGAGTTCTCTTTTATGTGTATCAATCCTCTAAATGGTTATCTAATGCCAAGTAGTCCAAGCCACAGTGAGTAAACTCAACACGTTGCATTTATATATGTAACAATAATAAAGAAAGAGGCCACAAATTTGAAGGCGGCTTGGAAGAAATTATGGAGAAATGTGTAAGCTTAACTTTTCAAAACCTACTTTAGTCAATATACTTAAATGCTCTATCGTCCTTTCTAGCCCACCACATATCTGTGGTAGTGGAAAGGGAAGGTTAATAGGACAAAGGAGGATACAGACCTATTTAGAAATAGTTCTATGAGGCAAATCCAATCTGAGTTGTCAGGATATCAGCAGTTCAGTTTACATGAATCAGTAGGGGTTGTTTGACCCACTCTCAAACATCATTCACTAATCAGCAATGGCAGTTCTATCCAGAAGAAACCACGATTGCCCCAAGGAACATCTCCAGAAGTTCTTTAGTGGTGTTTCTGACTATGAAGTCATGGCAATGACCAGCAAAGAGTGGGAAGACGAACCAATACCACACAGTATCATCCACTGTCGGTTGGGTTATAACCTTTCCAAATATCACATATTCTCTAGAGTCTGCTGTAGCAAAAGTTCACATGTCCCCTTTCCGGGCAGGTTCCAGAAAAACACCATATGCCTGTTCTCAGCAAAATAGCCCCCATGTGTCTGCTTCAGCAAATACATCCTCTCAGAAGACAATTTCCAGAAAAACATCACATGACACAACCGAGTCTCTAATGAAACCAGAAATTTCCACTTTAGAAATGGAAATTATGAAATACATTCTAATCAAATAAAAAACAAGAATACTTAATGTAATCATACAGCTAATTTACATGAAATATCCACAGAGGCTAACCTAACAGTCTCCAAGCTCAGTTGCAGGATAAAGATAATGTATGGGGCACACTGTTTTCTGCAGAGAAACAGGCAACTATCAATTGGCAATATCTGCTCAGCTAGTAGAGACACATCATGCCTACACCCTTATTTATTTGGGGTTTTTATTTCACTTCAGCTTACATGAATCATATACTAGTTATCATATTCACTATAGAGTCATATATTCAACTGTTTGTTGTGTCTTAGAAACATTGATAGCTGTAGTCATCTATTGCTACCGGCTTTGGCCCTTAAAATCTTTCATGCTCCTCTTCTGAGGTGACTGCTAAGACTTGGAGGTAGGAGTGTGATATATGTGGTATAGATTGGGGCTGAAAACTTCCCAGCCTCATATATTCTTTGACTAGTTGCAGGTCTCTGTGTTAATTACTCTGTACTGGAAGGAGAAGCCTCTCTGAGAGGTGCATTAATCTATGAACGTAACGATGTGGTGTCAATTTAACTCTGTGTCCACTTAACAGGATATTAATATGTTCTCCCAAGGGCATATGACCTACCTCTCTGTACTTTATCACTAGATATAACCTATGCTATGTTTATAGCTAATGTTTTACAGCTTAGATATTCAACTGCTTGCTAGACATTCTCATGTTTCTCTTGTTATTCACAAGGCTAAACAAATATCTGTAACATCCTGTTTTCAACCTATATTCCTAACTTTAAAATGGGCCTAAAATATTTCAAAATACCACTAGTAACTTTCTTATATGCTGCATAGTCTTCTTTAGGGCCCTAACCACAAGAGACACACCCAGAAACAAATGCTAATTACTAGTTACCAAAGACAAAACATTTGGGTATATACTGTAAATGTGTCAGAATCACAGATGGAGAACAGTAAGGGCTACAGTGCTTGTGGATAAGTTTTCTTGGCGGCATATGCTGCATGTGAATATATGAGGAAAAAAAAAGATATTCCAAAGAAGGACATTGAATAACCTGAGGGTTAAGGGGTTTGGCTCAAATATTTTCTTTCTACCCATACTCTTTAAAATTCTTAGCCAAAAGTATTCTCTCCTCTAGGATTAAGACAGTACTGTGAAATAAATCAATAAATCACCTTCATTGCCATTCTTTTTCACAGAGAGTCTCTGGGCATAAGTAATATGTTTTTTTCTAAATTTTTTTTTTAGAATTTCATACATAAATAATGCATTTAGCTCTTTTACACTACTCTTTCCACCCTCTGATCTGTCATTTCCCCTAACTCATTCTCAAATTTATGATCTATTCTTCTTTAGTTTTTATTGTAACACGCACACACAAATGACTTCTGAGTTCATTTAGTGTTGCTCATATGTACACATTTTAGGGCAGGTATTGGAAAACTAAGGGTTTATCCCTGGAGAAAACTGGGTATGCCCCTCTCTGCAGCCTTTAATTGCCATGACACTGTAGATGAAGGAAATTTCATCTAGGAGTAAATTGAGATTTTATGATTGTAGTCACTCTAACAAGTCCAGCAGACACTATCTGAGAGCACTCCTTCTGGTCTTCCGGACTTTAGAAAGTTTCCCCTTCCAGTTCTGTTATGTTCCCTGAGCCTTGGGTTTAGGTATGAGTTGCAGATGTAAGACTGAGATGAGGTATTGTATGGTCATTTGTTTTATTCATTTTGACCAGTTGTAGATTTCTGTAACAGTTTCCAAATGCTGCAAAAAGAAATTTCGTTGATGAAGAGGTGAGACCTACACTTATCTGTGGGTATAAATATTTAGAATACAGTTATAATTTATATGATTGGAAAATTACATCAATTAGTTCTCCACTAGGGTCCATTACTTCTCAAGCCATGGATAGCTAAAGGTGGCTTGGTGTGCAGCAGCAGGTCTAAATTCCCACTTATTCAGTGGACTTTAAGTCTGATTAGACAGCTGTTACTGATACCCAAGATAAGAGTGCCAGTATTGCATCGTTGTAGAGCAACTCATTATGATTTGTAGGCTTCACAGTCAGAGAATATTACAGAGTACATGATCACAGAATTATATAGATATATTATTCTATAATTTATAATATTTTATATTAACTCCAAGTTCCTGAAATTGGTAGCTTCTAAAAATTTCTCTTTTCAATTTCTAATCTTTGATAAACACGATACTTCCTTATAATTTTAGTTTTCCACCTAAGTTTGATACACTATATTAAACTGCAAAATATTGTAACAAATATTTCACAATTTAAATTTACTTAGAGTTTAGTTTAATTTTATTCTTGTTTTATTATTTTTTGGTAAGAGTTGAAACACCACATTCTGTGACTCATATAATATTAAATTTTAATGGAAATGTCTGATGTGGTATATGTTCTTTTCCATTGCTGTTTCTTTGAGGAATTTTCAATAGGAAAGCAGATAGAAAATAAATGTTGTGTTTACTGGGCACCGAATTGCTTTTAGTAAAGTGCAACCAAGTTATTTATTGTGCACAGGTGAAAATGAATAGTTGATGTGAAGAATGACCTCCATAGGTTCATGTTCGAAGGCATAGACATCACGGAATGGCACTGTGTGGTAAGGATAAAGAGGTCTAATGTAGCCTTGTTAGAGGAAGTGTGTCACTAGAGGTAGGCTTTGAGGTTTCAAATGCCCAAGTCAGACCCAGTAGCTCTCTCTTCCTGCTGCTATAGATCTGAATGTACAACTCTCAGCTATGTCACCAGTACCATGTCTGCCAGAATTCCTCCATGCTTCCCAGTCTGCTTCCTACTGTGACAATCATGGACTAAGTCTCTGTAACTGGAAGTCAGACCCAATTAAAAGCTTTCCTTTATAAGTGTTGCAAGGAGGTTATTAGTGTAATGCTGCATGAATAATAATTTTTCTCCATCATTAATTATGAGCAAATTTTAAAAAAAGCTCTCAAAAGCATATTTCACATCTCAGTGTCTGGTTGGCAGGTTTCACACGTCAGTGTCCCTCCTACCACAGTCATTGTGGTTGTTCTGTTCTCTTTTCTTTTGTTTGTTTTGTAGCACACTCTACTTTGCTAGTGTTGCTTGACCCTAGGTTCTGTGTTGCATGCCCTGGTAAGTTAGCATGTATACTTCCTTGCTTCTAGAGATACTGTGGGTACAAGTTCTGTGTGTTGCATTCTCATCATCCCATTACCACAGGGCAATGAAGTAAGAGCTGCAAGCCTGCTATACTCCTACCTCCTAAAATTCCCTTAATAATGTGCCCAAAAGCTCCATCCACATTTAAAATGATAACTTTATATACAACAATCCTAATTATTGGTTTCACTGGCTATTTGGTTTTACTTCAGATTCATTCATGTACTGGGGGACTTGAGTTTGTAGACTTATTTTACATGAAGGGATTTTTTAGGTTTCCTTAACAGTTTAGAGTTTCTTCTACCAGACTTCTCCCAACTCCAGAAGGAAATCTTTTAATAAAATTCTCAGCTTCACTGATCCAGAATAGCCTGAGTTGTTTCTTCATTCTTAAGTCTGAAACTTACCACTTCTCTGTTTTCACAGCTTGCTGAAAGCTTCATTCCAGACAGTGGGCAGCACATGTTGAGGTTCTTTTTCCTATTGTCTAATTTCAAATGCATCTCTTGTTTCATTCATGAGCTGAGATTTGGACTCATGTACAACATTTTCACTTTCTTTTGGCTATAGAAATGACTTGACTCTGGCTGCTTCGTAAACATGAAGACCCACAACCCCTAGCAGCTGCTGTGTTGCTTAGTTCTTTCTCTTTCTAGTCCTCAGAGTCTTTACCTTGCTTTCAAGTTTCAAATCTTTTCAGTTTTCCTTTTTTTTATGTTTTTAAATGTATCAATTATTGAAACATGTCTGTAGCAGATAGAAACAATAAATCATCAAATGAATCTGTAGAGGAATATTGGTCATACGTTATCAGATTGTGATAGAGGAAATTGGAGGTGTGTGTGCTTGTGTGCATGCCTCTGTGTGTGTGTGTGTGTGTGTGTGTGTGTGTGTGTGATATGTATGCATATGTATTGGTGTATTTTACCATGCAATCAATTATGGAGGCAGGGAGTTGATATTATGATGCTTTTCTCATTAGCTTCTGTGCCTTATGCTTAGAGACAATGTTTCTTACAGAACCTAAAAATCATCATCTCAGCTAGACAGTCAAACAAGTCCCATTGATCTAGAAATCTGCCTGGTTCCCAGACATCAGTGCTGGGATATAAGGATGTGCTGCCACACCTGTATTCTTTTCAAGATATATGAAAAACAACTTGCTTTTTTTTTTTAAAGTGCAAATCGAACAGTAGGCAATAAGTAGATCGCTCTGGTACAGATCCACAGACATCACAAACATCCTCCCCAATACAGGTTAAGGCAGTTAAATAGTCCCAAAATTACTTTTCTAAAAAGTTTTTCTTTAGAGTGTTATTTTTTCATTTTTAAAACATTTTATAGGTTCTTTGTGAGTTTTATATCATGCACCCCAGTTCTGTTTATTTCCTCATCCTTTCATATCTGCCCATTCCCCTTGCAATCTCTCCCCCCCAAAACAACAACAACAAACAAACAAACAACCACAAAGCATAGAAAACATCTCATCATGGAAACTGTAGTATGGCAGTGTGCCCCATAGTATATCCCTCTGTTCACACATCTTCACATGCAAATTACACTGAGTCATCTGTCTGGTTCAAGATTTCTGGCTTCTGTGACACCATCAACATTGGATTCTCACTGGAGCTCCTCCCAGTTATCAGGTTGTTTCCTTGTATCGTGATGATCCTGTAGCTTTGGAACAGCAGGACTGGCCCTTCTGCAGATCCCAGCCATTTGCAGATGACATAGATTTTGGGATGGGCTAACTCAGAGTCCAGGACCTGGTCCTGGGTTGTAGCAGAACTGTTCAGCCTACCAGCTCTCCCGTATCTACACCGTCAAGGTGAGCTCCCTAACTCTGCTCTGGCTAGGCTACCCAGCGCTACTGTCAGCAAGAGGTAGGGTCAGCTCTCCAGCTTTCATGCCTTTAGGGCCAGCTCACCCATACCCATGCTTACAGAGCCAGCCCCTCTATGCTTCCCATTCAAGGCTCACATCCCATTCGCCCAAGTGCTGCAGCCCATGAGGGGCTGGAACAGAGCTCTCCCACTCTCACACCCTCCAGGATGGTTCACCCATACCTTTTCCATCAGGCCCAGCTCTACTGTGTTGCCTAGATGAGGTGCTGGGCCACTCTCCAGAGAGCTATAGCCAGTGAGGGAACAGGGCTAGTTCTCTAGCTCTCGTGACCACTGGGCCAGCTCTAGTAGGCATAGAATTTTCTCCAATCTACTTTAATAAGTATTCAACCTCTCTTCTAGCCCATCACCCACCAAAGGTCATGGAAGATAAAGGTTATTAGGACACAAGAGGAGTAGACCTGTATAGAAATAATACTTTCTGGGACAAAGTCCAATATTTTTGGCAGGATATCAGCTGCTCAGTCCAGTAGCAAACACCAAATACGAATCAGCAGCTACAGTCCAGTCCTCTCGGTAGTCAGCACACACCAAGGGAAGTTCAATCCAGAAGAAGCCAAAAGGCTCATCACCCAGACTGAGGCTATAGAAGCAAGCTACAGGAACCTCACAAGAAGTTCTTTGGTGAGTTTCTCTCAATGGTGTCACCACAAGCAGAGCTCAGCAATGCAATGTAAGGTAAACCAATACATGCATGTTGTTAGCAAAGACTAGTGAGATAGAGCAAAGCAAGCCAGTGCTCATGCTCGCACTGTCTATAGGGTCACATTTATATTCCTTCTTAACATCATGTGCCTTTGCACATGTTTGCTATAGCAAAACACCCTCTCACCCGTATCTGCCTCAGGAAAACATTCTTTCACATGTCTGCTTTAGCAAAACATCCTTTCACCTGTGTGCCCCAACACAACATCATTTGACATAGCTGAATTTCTAAACAAACCAGAAGTTTCCACTTCAAACTCTCCTGACTATACAGATGATGAGGGTGGGAGAGGGAAGCACATGAGCCACACATTCATGCCAGCTCATGGCCAATAAGTGGTGAGGCTAGCTCTGTTCCCAACTCTTGTCATCAAACTGGGTCACCTGAGCCCCCTCTACTAGGACCAGTACAGCCCTCCCCCAAATACTGCAACCTAGCTCACTCTCTTTCATGTCCCCCATGCCAGCTTTCACAACTACTATGGGTGGCCGGGGTAACCCACCCACCCATGCCACCTCAAGGCAGACCTATGGTGGGGCCAACTCTTCCACTCTTCCTCTTGGGTGCTAGCTAACCTGTCCCCATACTAGGGTTGGCTCTGCTATTCTGTCCAGGCATGGTGCAGGGGCTATTTGTTCTCCAAAGTGCTGCAGCTAGTGAAGGGCTAGGCTAGCTCTCCCAGACTCATGACCCTGACGACAGCTTTTCTGACTGCCAGAGGTAATGAGGGCAGAGGGGGACATCAACTCTGTGCCCATGCCACCCTACAGCAGATGAATTGAGAGGTCAGCTCACCCATACTTACAACCTCAGGGCTGGCTCACCCGTATCTCCACCATCAGGGACAGCTCCACTGTACTCCTTGGGCAAGGTAGAGGGACTGCTCTGCTAACTGCTGCTGCCAGTGAGAGATGAGGCCAACTCTCAAGAGTACTGTATCCAGTGAGGGATTTTAATGTAGATGCCAGGCACCTGAACTTGGATCTTAAATCTTGCATGCATTGTCAATCAAACCATCTCCTCAGCCACTAGATCTGTACATTTTAGCCAGGGAATCCTCCCCACCGAGGATATCTGTATGTTAGCATGCATGAGTACTGAGCTTATTGTGTGTCAGTATTAGAATTTTTATTTATACCCAGTGTTGCATTATATTTCTACACACACACACACA